>NC_142336.1:53506196-53659321 GCF_054954075.1 Amborella trichopoda | reverse complement strand
TCGGCAGTTTCCTTGATCAGATGATCATGCGATGACAAGCATTCCTCAACAAAGTCTTTGCAAAATACTGATTGTCGCAATAGAGGAGCCGCACTAGAACCTAATGTATCGGCCAGGTCTCCTAACACACCAACTGCTGCCTTTGTGACAGTGTCATCCCTGTTGAAATTTAATAAACAGATAGCAAACCATTATCGAAAGGTAAAATAAAGGCTAAGGTATTCAGTCAGTTTAACCATCACCATTGTTTTAGCACTGAAAAATCCAAACTTCTGTATTTCTGGCCATACTAAGATTTCATATCAAAAAGAAAATAGAAAATTAAGGAAAACAGAGAATGATGCAGGAATTTGGTAAGTACCAGTTGAACTTTCTATCACAATTTAATTCAACTTATTTCTAAGATACAGGGAGAATGTGGAAAACAGTTAAAAAAAAAACATTCTGAAAGGGACACTAGCCTTGTTTCAGATTCTGCCAAGGGCAGAATCCAAACCATGCAACATACATGTGCATATATATGTATGTGTGTGCATGGGTACATTTGTATTTGCGAGTCCATGATACAGAGAGATAGAGATGTATAGGTAGATAGATAAGAGGAGATAAGGCAGAAAAACTCACATGTCCTTCTCTGAATATATGCTCTCCAAGAAATGAAGAACGAGAGGAGCAAAAGTCATCAACGCCTGAGTCTTTGGAGAGTTCTTGAAGCCCTGGAAAATCCCAGAGTATGCCTCCAAAATCCCATTCCTCAACTGGTTGGTATATTCAATTGTCTCATCATCAGCACTCGTTGGCTGAGAGGAGACTTCTGCCGCACTTTGAAGCATTGGCATCGCATAAATCAAGTACTTGTCAAAGTTCTCCCCAATAGCCAGAGCAATATCACCAAAGCATGAGAATATGGGGGGCTTCACAGACCTGTGAAGTTGGTTACTCGACAAGTTCTTAAGAAGCTGGGTCATTATACCATCACAGAATGGAAGAATTTTATCGTCCAAAGCCCGGCATATATCCCCAACAACCCCAACAGTGATGGAGCACACCTGGTATTCTTCAAAATTTTGAAGACCCATTTCCAAGTAAGGGTAGAAATCCTTCATATACTTCGCAAAATCAGGCCCCGTCACATAGGCCAGAGCACCAATGGCAAGCATTGCCTCCTCATGGACAGTGGCATTTCGGCAAGCAAAGACTCTTAAAAAGAGAGCCATCATTTGATCAGCACACTGCAAGATAACAAACTTGGTTGATTCAAGAGATCCCAACTTTTGTATTATAACCTGTAAGCACCCACAAAGAAGGCCTTGGAGCTCGTTTTGTTTCTCTCTCTCCTCAGATGAGAGCCTCTGGTTCTCAAGAGTCTGACCAAGCTCCATGAGAAACACAGGGACCAACTGTGCAACTAGAGGAGCAGTTTCCTCACTAGAACACCTCACGACCTCATTCAAAGTTTCATAAGCTGAGGTACGAAGCCGAGACTCCCCTGCATCATCTCTATGGGCAGTGGCAATGAGGGCCTGGACAATGTCTTGGAAGAACGGAGACAGAGGAGAGGACCCTGAACCCATGTCCTCGAAGCCTTGAGCAAGAAAATAGAGAGCCCCACAAACCTTTTCTGCAACATTTGGTGCATCCTTCATGCTCTCAATCAGGACTGAAAGGGTATGGGGAAAATTAGCCTGGGTAATTATAGGCTCCCCAACTGAAGCGCTAGGGAGAAACTCAAAGATTCTTCCTAGGGTCCAAGCAGTTGTATCTTTCACATGGTTGTTCTCGTCCTTCATAGCGTTGAGCATAAATCCCAATGCTCGATTCACTAGAGGTGTCAGCTTATCAGGTGAGGGGCCTTCTAAGATTGACCCAAAAGCATAAGTGGCAGCCTCTCTGCAACGCCAGTCGGGTTTTGTAATGTTCTCCTCAACGAAAGGCATCACCAGAGGGACAATGTCATCCCCTACAGTCCTGGCCACCAAGCCTAAGCATGTACCACCAGCCATTGCTAAGTTCCAAGCCCCTTCATCCTGGTCATAGTCCTCATCTTGCTTCAATAAAGTCTCCAAGAGCATAGGCACCAAGGCAGGGAGCGCCTGCTTGATGAAATAATAGCAAGGGACATCAGAGTCCCCACTAAAATCACCACCGTACTCCTCCAAAATCTCAATCTCTTCATCACATATCGTGCTCCAAAACTCAATAGCTTGGAGGGCAACAGGCTCCTCGTCCTCCTTCACAGCCTTTGCAGTTATATTAAATACATCTTGCATATAGGAAGCAAGCTTATCATAATATGTCGATGAAATCGAAACCAAGCACTCAAAGGCAGCCTGCCTAATCTTCATATCACTGGATTGTGTTCCCTCGCAAACCACCCTCATTATGTAGTCTCTCTCCATATCATTCTCAAAATTGGTCTGAGCAAATCCAAGAGCATTATACAAGGCTCTCGTTGCAGCGAGCCTCACCTCATTGTTCCCTTCAGAAGAGTTCATCCCTTGAACCACAGCTGTTAGTACGGAATTCACTTGTTCCTGAGTGAGAACCTCAGGAGGAACTTCTTCACAAAGATAACCCAACGTTTCCAAAGTGGCCTGCTTAAGATGGGGTGGGCTCTGAACTTGGGGGCCGCCCATGTTTGAGAGGAGGGATCTTATGAGATCGGGCCATTGATCATGGGGCAATTCAATGCCCGCAATCTTTGCTATAACTTGTGAGGCGGTGGATCGAGCATCAGACGACGAGGAAGAAAGAGTTTGCAAAAGGCAGGCCTTGATTTGGGCTTTCACAGTTGTGTCAAGAGAGAGCCATCGCTGAACTAATTCAGCTTTCTTCAATTGCTCTTTCGCATCTAAGGCATTCTTGAGGATCAGGCCAGCCAGTTTGCGGCTCTCAACTGGTTTATCATTATTTCCCAATTCGGCAGAGAGAGAGAACAGGAAGCCAGGGAGGTTCTGGTCGTGAAATTGTTTCAGGCTTTCTTCTGCGTGCTTACGAATTTTTCCATCCACTGATTGTGCATTCAGAAGAATCTGGGTAACTTCCATTGCCATGACCCCTCTGTTCATAAAAATAAAAAAACAAAGGGGATGCAATCAAACCAATGAAAGCCACTGCCAAGTTATAGAGAAAAATCTTATAATCAACAGTCAAAAACATTTTTTTATGGCAAGAACCCAACATAAAACAGATCTAAATGAATTCAATTATAGCGAAAAATACAGCATTTTTGTCATAGATTTGCCCTGCTTATTGGAACCCCGATTAGCCAGATAACAAAAGAAAAAAAAATCCACCAAAGAACAGATCCAACCAAACACAATAAAAGTAAAAAAGAAAAGGATAGCCAGCATAAATTTCAACCCTAATCAATGAAAAGCAAGAAATTCAAGGGAACCAAATACACACTATATCAGTATCTCGATTGAATAATTTGCAAAAGTACTTCAACCTGTCAATTTTTTTTCCAGATACAGAAAAAAGGCATCCTCAATCATCCCAAAGCATGTAAACATGAAGGTAATTACATTATTATACTGATCTAACCCAAAACATTAAAGGATTCAGTTATTGCTTACACCTAAACGTAGGCAAATCTTAAACTAATCTTCATAAAGGCAGGCAAATCCTAAACTAATCTTCATAAATACTGGCAACAAGCAAAAACCCTAATTTTCAACTGGGTAAAAACACTAGATCAATAAAAAAGAAAACCCTAAAAGCATTATCCAGCATCCTTCCTCGTGTTAACAGACGACCAACTGAGAATTAAGAAGGACTTGCATAACTACAGTTTCAATTCTTTATGCGACCAGAAATCAGATGATCCAATGAAGTTTATAGAAGCCCAAAACTCAGAATTACCAACACAAATTCAAACCCTAAAGGCCTGGAAACCAAAACTTTAACAGAGAGAAAATGTAATATAGATCAGATACTTCCTGCAACATCTCCGAGTACACAAAACTGAGAAATTTCCAATCCACGTCAGAGAGAGAGAGAGAGAGTTAACTTTGTAATTTCAACCTAAAAAATAAAAAGGAAATTTAAAAGTGTTTGGAAACCCTAAGTTGCCCAGACGTGTGATCTTAAATTACTCAAAACCTAAATCAAGTTGCCAATCAGTCAGTAGGAGTGACAAAGGTATAGAGAGGAAAAAACAAAACCTAGATTGAAACTGTGCGATGATACAACAGATCAATAAAAAACCCTAATTTTCAACAAGTGATTGCCAATCCAGTAGATCAATGACCAAGAAAATGTAAAAAAGCGCAAAAAATCACTAAAATAAGAAGCAACAAATTTGGATTGAGCAGTACCTGGACTGTGTAGTTAAAATCTAAGCGGCCGATTCCGGAGATCGACGGATGAGAAAGAGAGAAGATGTAGTCGAGAGCGCAGAAACCCTCGAGCAAAGAAAAAGAGGGGAGAGAGAGAGAGAGAGAGAGAGAGAGAGAGAGAGAGAGAGAGAGATATAGATAGAGAAGAGAGAACAGAGAACAGAGAACAGAGAGAAGAAGAAGAAACAAGAAGACAATTATTAGAAAAATCCACCGGCTACGTGGAGGTGGATTCCACTCAACGGTTCAGATTTCGAATCTCTCGTATGAAGAGTCAGGATCAGCCAGGGCCTTCTATCTCGGGAAATCTGAGCCGTAAAATTGATTTTTAAATCTGATTGATTTGGACTGTATTTTTTCCAGGAAAATGGTTTGTGGATTTAGGGCAAAGTCTATCGTATAATGCATCTTAGGGTTTTATGAACCATCCAGCCATGAACGAAAGTTTGCCGAAATTTCGTGATGTTCCTTGTTGCGCCCCATTGACGACTTTTTTTTTTAATGTGATGAAGTTTCTATAAGGCCTAGGCTATAGGAAAAACCAAATAAAGCCTCACGTTAAATCCTCGTATAAAAACAAATTTGGCACGGAAATCTCATGATGGCTCTAAAATCAATTTTCAAAGCTACCAATAAAAATTTGAAACTCCAAACTTATAGATCTTGTGGATTGTTTAACACTTATTTTTGGGGCGAAATGTACAGTCTTAATAATTTGTTAAAATATACGCTTTTTTTAGAGTTTAAAATCTAAAATTTTTTCAAACATAATGCTCAAGTCGATCCATGTAGAGGTTTTCAAATTACATGAGTTATTAAGTGAAGTTTTACTTATTTTGATAAGGCTGCAGCCCTATCAAACTATTTTCCTTGGTATTAAGGGCCCGCTTGCCCTAACCGTAATATAGCCGAAATTTCGTTGAAAGATTTCGTAAACCATGACCCAAAAAGTACGTTTGAGTTTCGGCCGAAACATGGGGATAGAAAATCACGGTTTCGTCAAAATTTCGGCTTGTCATCCAAGCCAACCGGCATTTCGGGTAGTGGCGGGAATATAGCTCGATGATTTCGGTAAAATTTCGGTTACCCCGAATGGTTTAACTTATGTTATGCAAAGGGCCTAATCAGTCACTTTAATTACTGTAGCTGAACATGCATTTCGCATTGAGGATCCCCAAAGATTAAGGTTAGGTGCTCTTTGATCGGACGGTGAAGATTGAAAGAGCGCCGTCTGTGCACTTCTCCAATGGATAATTTATCTTTGTTAAATATCAATGATTGAAAATGCTAAAATTGATTTTATTGCTCCCTCAGGAGGATAGTATACCTCTACTCCCTCAGCCAGAAGATATGCTAGTGAGTGTTTTCTCAATCTGAAATTTTGAACCACTTTAGAATCACTAGATGCTTATTCTCAAAAAAAATTAAAATTTGAATTTTCTAACAGGTATATCTCATTGCCTAATGATCTCAAGACATTACTTTTTTCAAGTATATAGAAGGTACACTTAGGAAAAAATTATTTAAGTTAATCTACGTGTTGAAAAGGTTAAGGGTCTTAAAATTAATTCTAAGTGGAGTTAACCTGAGGGAGTAAATGAACACTCTAATCCTGCCAGAATAAAGTGTCTTTTGGTTTTCGATTTCGTGGTGTTTTCTTTTATTCATTAGCTCACGACATGTGAAATGAACATTTAATATTATGAAATCTAGTCAATATTATATTTGTCGTTGGCAAATACACGACTGACTCGAATTGGGTCAAAACCCTAATAAATATACCAAGCAATATGTAGTAAATGGTAGCTGAATGCCATTTTGTGATTGCATGCCGTGGTGAATATGGAAAGACCGAGATGGATTTTCTTGTGAACTAGTTAATAACCTGTGCTTGTTTGGAACTTTTGACATTGGAGTTAAAAGGCCGATAACCACGGTCGACCAGCTTAAAGCCACGAGTCCACGACCTCAAGCTAATCACAAATCTCCCTCTCTCTCTGGCTCGCCTTGACTTCCAAACACAACATAAACACCTACACCACCTACGGTCTAAGACTTGAACCAAGCACTTTCAAAGACATCCACCGCATAATCTCGACTCCCCAATCAACTCGAGTAGACACCCTATATACCACCAACTCCTTAAGACCCCAACTAAACTTCAGAGAGCACTTTCGAAGACATCCAGTATAGAATTTCTACCCCCAACCCAACCAACTCAAGTAGATACCCCATAATTGCCTTCCCTTTTGCAATGACCTCACATGTTGGGGTTGACCCGACGCATAATTGAAATGGCACCTAAAAGAAAACAAAAAAAGCATGGCCGCGTACAAGACGATGTCAAATGGAGAACAAAATATTGGTCAAATGCTAAAAGGGAGAGAGAGAGACGGGAAAAGTCTGTACTCAAAAAAAACAAAAAAAAAGGGAAAAATGAGAGGCAGTCTAAGTAAAATGCAGAAGAGAGGAGGGAACAAAAGGAGGAAGCCAACTCGACAACTCCTTAAAAAAAATTGTATCTTTCTACTTGTAGGAACTTCAAGCCCCTAACACGGAAGGTGAAAACAATGAAGCCTTTTGAACGGCCAAGCCCTAACTCAGGTATTAACCTAAACAGCCAGATATACGACAAGAAATCAAGGTTTGAGAAAAAAGAATGACATAATATTGATTCTTAAATAGAGGGGAAATCTCATCTTGGGTAGATTATTAATATTGATCCCTAAAGAGAGGGGAAAATCTCGTCTTGGGTGTTAATCTACTGATGTGATGTGATGTGAGAGTATAGTCAAGGGCAGAGAAAACGATTGAAGATGAACGGGAAAGGGAATGGGTGGTAGAAGGGATGAAGGAGAGATGAAAAGAGAAAAAAAAGCCCCCAAAGAAAATGCTAAGATAAGAAACAAAATAAAAGATAATAGAGAGGAGAGAGGACATGAGATTGAAAAAAAAACAGTAGGCAAAGTAACAATAATGAAAAGAGAGTAAGGAAGAGGAGATTGAAAGGGGGTTTAAGAGAGGGAAAAATGAAAAGGAAGAGATCGGCGCCCTATTTGTTGAAGGTTGCTGAAGGTTGGTCTCTCAAGTTTAATTAATCTTTTCCCTTACCTCTCTGTCTCTCTCTCTATTCAGTTCATACAAGGTTTCAACTTTAAACAATCTGCATAAGGCGCTCTCGATTCAGTTTATAGAAGGTGTCAACTTTAAACATTCTAAGCAAGGTGCGGTTTAATTCTTATTTTGCAAACTTTTAGGTTATCAAATTAGATATAGGTCACGCAGGATTTTAAGCACTTTAACATCTTGAAAATAGACGGTCCATAAAAACATGTTCGATGCATTATTTTTAAGACTTCGTATTCATTTAACTTAAGTTATGAAATAATCATTTAGAGGATTTTGTAGTGTTAAAACAATCGTTTCCTATGAGATTTTGAGGTGCACCTGACTTCTATCACATAAGGTTGACACCTTCAAAAGCTAAAACATTAATCGTTTTATAAAAAATAAAAATTTAATCTTTTTTTCAACTATTGCAAACTCATTATTAATTTATGGATATTCAGAAATAAAATACAAAGACTCAAGAATCCCATAAAAGAATAAACAAATTCAAAATTACTGTTCCCAGTAATAATTATATGTTAGTAATTATAAGACAAAAAAAATTCAAAAGTACTATTCCAAATAATAATGATATGTTAGTAATTATAAGACATTAAAAACAATCATAAACAATACTCAGGAGCAAAAAAAAATAGAACATAACAAATATGTAATCCTTTAAACCCTAAGAAAAAAAAAACAGAATACAAAAAATAAAGTGATGCTCTGGAAAAAAAAACACTAAGTTTTTTCATTTTTTTTAATCTAATAATGGATGACATCACTTTATATATTTAAAAATTTATAAAATAGTAATAAAATATATTTTAAAATAGAAAGACCACATAGATTAGCAAGAAAAAGGTCGAGGAGATAGGGAAACAAAAGATTAGTTTTGAAGAGCTTTTAATATTTTGAAATTCTTTGTTAAAATTAAAATTTATTAATGCTCTCGGAAAAGGAGAATTAAAGCTAATGTATCATATCACATTATTTTATTAAAAATAGGGAAAAGTTTACATAGAGCCGTGGCTCTAAACAATTAAATTTGAGCCTACCTCAAAAACTTCACTATAAGAGGTCGTTTTGATGCCCAAATTGCATTTTTTAACTGTCAATTTTCAAGATTTTCAACTTTTCATAGATCTGTTGATCTACACTATTTTTTAAGCTTAAAACTTTATAAATAAATACAAAAATATACTTTAATGCTATCACAAAGATTTCCAATATTGAAACCACATTTCTCGACACTATTTGAAGATAGGCTCTAATTTGATTGTTTAGAGCCTAGGCTTTATACAGACCGCACCTTTAAAAATAACATACTTGTAACTTCATAACCCTAAAAAATAGTAAAAAGATTTAAAAATATAACAACTAATCATCAAATTACATTTTTTTTTTGTAGCAACTAACATACTAGTGACCTTCTTGTATAAAAAATAAATGATATCTTCGTATAATTTTCCTTTACTAGAATTAATTTTCTTCTAGTACAACAAAGTTTAGGGTGTTTACAAGTATGTTTTCTATGACCAAAAGATTTGTTACTCCTGTGTTACTTTCTTGCTCCAAAACCATAGCAAGCCACCCCTCCAAATCCCCAAAAGGAACTCCTACCCCAATTCAATGAGGTAACAGCCTCTCTTATCGTGGATCCTTACGCAATAGAAAAAGTGAGCTTGAGAAAGAGCAGTGGGAAATTTGGAGAATATGATAGAAGAAGGAAGACAAGTTTGGGAAAATATAACTCCTTTTATTGTGTATTCTGCTCATTCCCATCAACTAGGACCTTAGTGTTTTTTTTTCTTCCAAAGTTCTATTTTACATGCAATGTGGAGAGCAACACGCAAGACCGCCAACTCATCTCACCCTCTCTGGTTTCCTTCCATCTTTTCTCTCTCCCTCTAGGATATTCGGTTAAATGAACCGTCCCTTTTTACTCGGTGGAAATGAGTAGCTTACGTTGATCACTGTGAGCCTTATAGAAGGGCGGTTCACAAGTTCTATAAATAAAGTTTGGATGCCTTATTTGTGTGTGAGTAGTGCATAGGTAATGGGTTGGTTGGCCATTTGAAAGGGGCTATTGGGCATAGGAATGAAGTTGAGTTGATGTTGTATGTGAGAGTTGTAGGAACGGGTCGTGCGTGTGAGTTTTATGAGAGTGTTGAGTGATAGAAATATTGTTGTAATATTTCTTTTGAATAACAAAGTTGGTTGTAGGGATTTCTAGACCCCCTTAGTTTGCAGAACCGGGAATCCGAAATATTGGGATCCCACTCAAAATTATGTACTCAATTAACCAAATGTAAAATAGATGAATACAACTATAAATCGAGTGCGAGGAATAAAGCAAACACAAAAAAGCACACCACAACAACACAAGATTTATGTGGTTCATCCCATAGGGCTACATCCACGGCATCGACAAGTAGAAATCCACTATCACCATGAAGGTTACAGTTTTGCGTTACAAGAGATAATACATATCTCTAAACATCAATAAAAAACCATCACCGATCTTCCATTCTAAACCCGCTCTCCCAATCGAGCAACACCGTCGATCAACTTCTTTCCCACCGTAATTCCACTACCGAAAAGATAACCTCGAGCGCAATATAGATATTTTTTCTTTCTAGAAGTAGAAGTTAACGAACTCAAAACTTATGGAAATACCGCATCTTTCTCGGAAGTCATGTCTCTCTCTCTTGAAGACCCATCTCCTTATTGGAGATCCATTCTCATATCCCCCAAAGGGGTAACATTCAAAAGATAGGTATTATGTCATCATTCACTCTCTTATAAAAATATCACTTTCTTGCTTCCCAAGAAAGTCAATTTTTTATTTTCCATAATACCCTAATCTTTAGAATAAAATATTAGTATGGTGATTTAGCTATCACCAAACCCAACAATCTCTACCTTGATAGTAAAATCACCATAATTGCCTTAACAACCTTCATTGAATAGATTTTTTTGATTTCTTCATATTTGCATCTATTGTGGAATTTTCACAAACATTGTGCCTTCATATTTCTCCACCTCAAATTATGGATATTTCTTGATTTCTTCTCATTTGCCTTTATTGTGAAATTTTCACAAACAATTTGCCTTCATATTTCTCTACCTCAAACCATGTATCCATGAAACTTCATCATTCCTCTTTTTCTCAATATAAACATTAGCCACATACACATCTTGTGCTCTGATACAAATAACCCATTAGCTTGCGGAACCGGGAATCATAAATACTGGGATCTCACCCAAGATCGTGTACTCAATTGGCCAAATGCAAAGAATGTACTAAAACATTGTGCCTTCATATTTCTCCACCTCAAATTATGGATATTTCTTGATTTCTTCTCATTTGCCTTTATTATGAAATTTTCACAAACAATTTGCCTTCATATTTCTCTACCTCAAACCATGTATCCATGAAACTTCATCATTCCTCTTTTTCTAAATATAAACATTAGCCACATACACACCTTGTGCTCTGATACAAATAACCCATTAGCTTGCGGAACCGGGAATCATAAATACCGGGATCCTACCCAAGATCGTGTACTCAATTGGCCAAATGCGAAGAAGATCAATACAACTATAAATCGAGTGCGAGAAATAAAGCACACACAAAAAAGCACACCACAGCAATACAAGATTTATGTGGTTCACCCCATAGGGCTACGTCCATGGCCTCGGTAAGTAGAAATCCACTATCACAATGAAGATTACAGTTTTGAGTTACAAAAGATAATACCCATCTCTAAACATCAGTAAAAAAAACATCATGGATCTTTCTTTTTAAACCCGCTCTCCCGACCGAGCAACACCATCGATTACCTTATTTCCCACCATAATGTTGCTACGGAAAAGATAGCTTCAAGAGTTATATTGAGATTTTCTCTCTCTATAAATTGACGTTAACCAACTCAAAACTCATGCAAATACCGCCTCTCTCTCGTATGCCATGTCTCTCTCTCTTGAAGATTTTCTCTCTCTATAAATTGATGTTAATCAACTCAAAATTCATGCGAATACCGCCTCTCTCACGTATGCCATGTCTCTCTCTCTCTTGAAGACTCATCTCCATATTGGAGATCCATTCCTATAACCCCCAAAGGGGTGACCTTCAAATGATGGGTATTATGTCCTCGTTCACTCTATTATAAATATATCACTTTCTTGCTTGCCAATAAAATCAATTTTTTATTTTCCGTAATACCCTAATATTTACAAAAAAATATGAGTATGGCAATTTAGTTATCACCAAACCCAACACTGGTATTTCTCTCTCTTAGTTGGTGTGTCGAATGCTTACAATTGGTATCAGAGCTTCCACAAAACTCTACATGTTAATGGGGAAAGAGTGAAACCCTATCTACCTCATTTTCTCACTCTAGTTGAGGAAGGAGTCTTTCCTACATGGAGTAGCTATGGAGGCCATCTTTTTTTTTTTTTTTGGTAATTTAATAGGGAAGACAAGCCCCAACTTGTTTTTTCAAATAGTTTAGAAGTTAGTTTATTTAAATGTATTAGAAAGGCGGTGTTGGTGAGAATGAAAACCACAGTGTCGTGACTAGAGTGTTGCAGTACTATCAACACGACCCCATCCCTGTTCCCTATGAGTATATTTAATACACTTATTACTACATTTTTAGATGACAATAAAAAAATTTGCTAGTTTTTTGATACATTAAGGGAACAATTAAGCATGGTGCCTAGTAGTCACAAGTATATTGTACGTTAGCAAGGGATACGAAAAAGGAAAATAAAAAATACAAGAAAAAAAAGGGAAAGAAAACATATTTGAAGCACTGAAGGAACTAATTTAGAGATGAATCATAGTCGATGTAACAATGTTAGATTAAACTTGCGTGAGTGTAGAGTACCCATAGTGTTTAAAAAGGCAGACTGATTGGATGAACTGGTCACCCACTAGTGTGAGCTGATATGGGACGAACTGGTCACCCACCAGTGTAAGCTGATTTGACTTTGCCAGGGAAAAAAACAAAAAAAAAAGAAGATAAAGAACAATAACAAAAAATAAATTAAATGGTATAATCAAGACACGATATTTGGTTTTGTATAATATGAACTATAAATCAAAATAAAAAATTGAAAACCAAAAAACATTTTGGGAAGGAAATGATGGGAAAAAGTGGACCTAAAAGAACAAAAATCGACCTTATAAGTTTTTCGTTATGATTGAAAAAAGTTCGTAGATCAATGTGATAGGAACATTTTGGGATGAATTTCAAGAGATTTCAGGAAACAATGACGGAGAAATTGGAGCTTCTCAATCGCTTAAAAAACCTCTCGAAATTTCAACCTTAGATATCTTTGAACCGGGCGTTGCTCCAACAAATTATGGTATGGACATTGTAAAGGGATCCAAATAGATAATTTTCAAACAAATTTCTGATAATTTGGTTGCAAATTGAGAGATGAACGGAATGAAAGGTGGACCAGGTCTTAAAAGATGGTGCAAAAAAAACCCAAAATTTGATCTTGAGATTTCATAGATTTTGGGTTTTGATTCAAATCTTTTTTAGGAACAAATCGGGACAAATTTGATAGATTTTGACGAGAAAGGAGGGAGAAATCAATAATTTTCCAGACGAGCCAAAGATTTTTTGGGTTGGCGGTGATCAAGGAGGCAACACACTGTTACGAAAAAAAGACGTATGGGCATGATGGTTTTCCTCTTATATCTTTTTAAAAACTCTCAAGAGTTGAGGGAATTCATGGGCAACCCCAAACACCTAATTGCCTTCCTTCACAACCCCAAACAACCTAATTACCCCAATCCTATCTTAAGCCTCACTAGGGATCACGCTGGGTTAGATAGTCCACGGAATTAACTTTCCCATGCTCCATGTACCGTAGGCAACATCCTGAAAATGCCATTGAAACCCCATTATTAGGGAAACCAAAATTAATCAACTTTAAACTCGCTTAATTACCCTTGAACACGCCTTCCAATATCGGCTAAAAGCCGTCCTAATTGGGCCCAAACCACCTAAAACACCTTCCAAATCAACCTGAACCCTAGATTAGGCGACCCTTGCATCATAAGGCGTCAAATCTCAATCTAAGCGCCCTTAGCTAAGCCAAATCATATTTTATCCAAAGAAATCAAAGAAATAAAATAACTTATAAAAGTGGGTCATTAATATACAAAAGAAAAAAAAGTTTATATAAGGTTGACACCAGAAGAGTTAAGGTGTATCTCAAAACTCCATTGAAAAAGGCTATTTGACATTGGAAAACCATCTAAATTGATCATCTCAACATCGAGATGTATGGATATACAAAAAAAGAAGCATAAGTCATAAAAATAGTACATCTTGCAACACATTATCTGGATCGTCCATTTTGAAGGTTTCTCATGCATTTTTAGATGGAATAGTTACGTACGGACCGATTTTTAATAGCGTTATAATGAAATGGCACAAAAATATACTGTTATTACTCAAAAGGACGCGAACTCTGAATTTTTTTAATTTTACCAAGTTTGCTCCTAGTTTGATTTTGGAAACCTCGGAGCCCTTGGTAACATTTCAAAACGGTTTGATGTTTTTAAAATTGGACCATATTTTCAATAAAAAAAATAAGATTTTGTGGTCCGATGATTTTAACAATAGAACCGTATTTAACAAAAAAAAAAAACCACCTAGCGGTCCGTATTTTCAACAAAACTTCTATTAGTTGGAAAACTATCGAGGGTTCTAATTTGCCAGAAATAGAACATGCGGCGTTGAAGATATACTGCGATGCAGCTGTCGCTTGTCTCCTTCTCCTGATGCAAAAGATTGTTAAGAGAGAGTTGGCTCGCTGCATCCTCTCTCAATTTTAGAGAGAGAGAGAGAGAGGAGAAGAGATACAGTGAAATCTCGTATCTCACACATTTCTCCTCAAACTTAGGTTGGTTGAACATTATCAGTTTATCAACGAGATAGTCATGACGAGCACGAGTCATTGCCTTGATAAAGATATCTACAAGTTGTTGTTGTGAGAGAATATGTGGCAGTGTAATTTCTTCAGCTAAAATTTTTTCACAAATGAAATGATAATCAACCTCTATATGCTTTGTGCGATCATGAAACACTAGGTTTGATGAAATACTTAAGACACTCGTGTTATTAGCATACAATGGTGTAGGGATTCAATGAATACTAATATTGAGGTCACATAAAAGGCCTCGCAACCAGGAATTTTCGCTGCAATCTGAGGACATTGCTCGGTATTCGACTTCTGCAGAAGATTTAGACACAGTTTGTTATTTATTACATTTTCATGATACGAGAGAATCTCCAATAAATATATACAACTTCTTTAGAAGATTTAGACACAGTTTGTTATTTCTTATATTTTATTGATACGAGAGAATTTCCAAGAAATATACACCACCCAGTAGTTGAGCGTTTAATATCGGGACAGCCTGCCCATTTAGCATCAACATAAGCTCGTAACTGGCTAGAAGAGTATGGGAGAATAATAAACCTTTATGGGAGGTACCTCGTACATAACGAATGATACGATGGATAGCCGAGAGGGACGAAATCTTGGTCTATTGCCCCTCAATTGCCAGATGCCCATTTTTCTTTAACCATTATTTATGCCATCCGAATCAGCTGACTCAATCGATCTAGATTGATTCGCTGGAAAAACAAATTCCAAATTTTAAAGGAAAAGAGTTTATATAGGGTTGCAACTTTATAATATTGAAGTAATGCGTCCTTAAAATAAACCTATAAAAAAACCTATGGAAGAGAGTGTTCTAGTATTAAAAAACCCGCAAATTCATCAGCATCTTGATCTTGTGATCTAAGAAGGGAAAAAAGAATTCGAAGTCATAAAAAATGTAATCTTGTAATAAGTTATTTGAATTGTTTATTTTCAATTTGTATTGTTTCTTGATATGATTTGTACTATTTTTAAATTTTAAATATCAAAGCTAGGGATACATTTTTTTTAAGCCATTAAAAAATTCGGATACCAAAACAAATAACTCTAAGCAAATAGACACGGACCTTACTTCCACAATACAAGGAGGCAACCTTGTACAAACCTCACCAAATGCTTGGTGATTAATGCAATGACGGACGGATTTAAGGAAAAAATGGGAAATTTTATAAATTTTTCCTTGGCAAATGGGCTCCAAAAAAAGGCGCCGGGCATTTGATTAATTCTAAAATAGGAAAAAAAAAAACAAATTGGTTTCCCGCCCGAAAAATCGAACGAAAAACACGCGATCCCCAACAGCATCTCTAACAAAATATTGACCGCCCGATTCCGCGACGCCCACAGGATCTCCACCGTCCATTGATCCCCGTCATGGATCCGTGCCATCTCCAACACATTCCTTCTCCTGTATAAAAGCTTCGCAAGCTCGAACAGCATCCTTACAGAGCGTTTTACCGCCAAGGGTTCAAGGCACAAAACATTTTTCGCTCGGTTTCTAGAGAGAACTTTCGATTCAGAAGAGAGAGAGCGATAGAGAAATGGCTTCAACTGGTGGTTCCACTGGGAGGGGAAAAGCTCGCGCTAAGGGGGTTTCAAAGTCGATGAAGGCAGGCCTTCAGTTTCCCGTGAGCAGGGTGGCTCGTAATCTGAGGCGAGGGCGTTATTCTCAGAGGATCGGTGGTGGTGCCCCTGTTTTCCTCGCTGCTGTTATTGAGTATCTTGCTGCTGAGGTGTTGCCCATTTTACCATTCTCTCTCTCTTCATTTGTCATTTGTCATTTGTTTTCTTCATTTTATCTCTTTGCTGCTTCATTCTTTCTCTCTCATCTCTCCTCCCACATTTCTCTGCATCTTTCTCATTTGTTTTGTGTAAACTTTGCTGAATTCTCCATTGGCAAATTGATGATGGTAAAGGTGTTGGAATTAGCGGGAAATGCGGCACGTGACAACAAGAGGAGCAGGATCATACCACGGCACGTGCAACTGGCCGTGAGGAACGACGAGGAATTGGGGAAATTGTTGGGTCGCGTCACCATCGCTGGCGGTGGCGTTTTGCCCAACATCAATCAAATCCTTCTCCCTAAGAAGAACGCTAAAACCAAGGCCGAGGCCGGCACTCAGTCTCAGGAGTTTTAATTGATTCAGCTCTGCCTCCCCTATGTACATATTCTACTGATCTTCAGAGAGAGAGAAAGAGAGAGATGATTTTGGTGAATTAATGGGGGAAAGTTTGGGATGAAAGTGTGTCTTGTTTTTGGTTTTGGGTGTAATGGAAAGGAATAGTTTTGATGTACAATTATTCTGTTTCATTCTTGCGTTTGCTTTTGATGGGAGTGTAGTGTTTTACGGCCTACTTTTTCCTATTTTGTTACCCATATGTAACTTGTGGGGTATCTTGATATTTAGTATTTCTGCGAATATTGCGAACCAGTCTCGTGGAAAGATCTATTTATGAAGGTCGGCGATCTTGTCCTCTTTAGTGACCAGGGGGGGTGTTTCTGCGCGTGATCTGCAGCAGTTTTCTTGATTATATCTTTATGTCGGTTAAATGTGGAATTTAGCAATTAAATTGAAATAAACGTTTCAATTACCTAAGAATAACTCTAAAAGGCAAAATAGAGCAGAAGGGGGACTCTCTGCAATTAGTCGTCATAGTCACGTGGTTCGATCATTAGTTATGGAAATTTAAGTTCTGTTGCATTTGGCTTCATTTTCAACTGTCCTTAACAAACTTTTAATATATTTGTACCGGGTAAGCTGCATAATATATGATTTTAAATTGTCGTTTTGATTCAATAATTTTTGTTGATATTAAGTAATTAATCTGTTTTTTTATCTCTTGGCTCTATTTTTGATGCAAACTTTTTAGGATGGTGTGATAATGTTTTTTATTTTTAATTGTAAAATTTTATATTCCAAAATAGTTGAATTTTAGTTATATATTCAATTTAATAGTCTTAAAAATTCATAAGTTAAAAGAAGATGTGGCAATTACCCCATAAAATCAATTGGACTTGTCCACCAATTGTAATTGCCACTGGAATTAATTTGGTTATTGTTGAGCTTGTTTATGCCTTGGAGCGCATCTTTCGGAACTAATGTTGCAGTATGTTTTAGTACGGAGGTAATTTAGATTTATGCTCTAATTTGAATTTATTACTTCTACTTGTTTCCTGACAAATGTCTCATATATCATCCTAATTAACAGTATATTATATATAAAAATGGGAAATGTGTGTCTAAGGGTGGAGCGTTTGATTATATTATAAAAACGTAGCCACTGGTCATATCGAATTGGTGACGTTTGGACGGGTAAAAAGAATGGGGGAATTTGTTATCGAAAAAAATTGTGTATCATGTAGCAAGTTATGTGGACTTTCAGTTTTCAAAATTTGAAAATATCTAGACTTTTTTTATATGTATTTTTTTTAAATTTTAAATTTCATAATTTGGGATGAAGAGAAATTTTTGAGCTGTCTTAAAGTTTCCTACACTAAGGTTATGTCTCCAATCAAAATTTGAAAGTGTTCCTTACGTTTACAGTATAGGGGAGCACCTTTTACAAGACACCTTTTATACCTTTTGGTAAAAGTTATTGTAAGTGATACTCGCGTTGTGTAGTTAAGATGAATCGCTATTATCTTTCAAAATATGATGCTTTTGGTAAAACATTTAATTGATCATTTCATTGTCCAGATGTATATTTGAAGTTCAAAATTTCTTAGTTAAAGAGAAATATTGATTATTACACCATCTTAAGAATTTTTAACTTCAAAATTATTTCTCATGACAACCTTTAAACTTGGATATTACTTTGATTGTTTTTTATTACAATCTTATGCAATCTGGTCGAATAGGGAAAGGTTGCTATACTTCCCATTTATGCTTCCCCAACCATCCAGCTCTCAAGAGAGCTGGAAGCATAGAAAGCTTGGCCCATTATTTTTATGACTATAACTTTTTCTTTTTGTGTTTTATTAATTCAAAATAATGCTTGGGTTGTCAATTAATTGGCTTGGTACTTGAAATTTAACACAACTTATTTAGAAATTTTGGAAAAATTCAAGTTTAGAACCAGCCCGCTTGTTTGTTTTTCAGAATGAAATACTGGTTCGGTACTTGTTTTCCACCTACTCACATAAGACGACAATTATGCTTCTCCATAGACAATTATGCTTCTGCATAGCCTGGCTGATTTGTTTGGTCTTTTAGTTTGAAACCTTGTTCAGAATTTGGAAGTTTTGAACTAGTTGGTTAGCGAAAGATTGGTTAGAGACCTAACCTTTCAAACCAATCTCTCGTTCAAAAGAAAAAAAGTACCCCGATTGAGATCCTAGAATTCCAAACATGAGGTGTCTTTGATTAATGAAAAAAAAAACGCATGAATTTAAAAAAGGGTGAAGTTTGTATAAAGTGTCAACCTTATACCATTGAAGTAAGGTGCAAGTCAAAACTATATTGAAAATGCAATTTTGGTGCTGCAAAGCTTTGTGATGATATGAAAATCTATTCTTGTCCCCAATTATTAAATTTAAGGCCAAAAAAATGGTGATAATCAAGAAAACATATAAATATTCAAAAATCTTGAAAATGGACAAATCGAGATAATGTGGTAGAAGATAAACTATTTTAGGATTAGAAATCCCTTTTTGATGTATATGAATATCAGTTGATTGATTTGAGGGTTTTTCAATATAAAAATAATCTAGTGGTTTTTTTAGGTGTATGTTACTTTTACATCACCTTATATAAACTTTTTCTTTTTAAAAAATGATGCAATATAAGCCCATTTTTATATTAAGTAAGGAAAATTGATTGATAGGGTTGCAGCCAGATACCAAAATAAGTAAATCTTTGCCTCACAGTTAATCTAAAATTGCAATTCAAGTATTAGAAAACTTTTACATCCATCATCTTGGCTTGAACATTATTGTTGTGAAAAAAAAAAGGATTTCAATCTCTAAACAATGTATATTATAACAAATTATTTGGACAGTTCATTTTGCACAAAAAGTAAGTGTCCATCGACTTTGCAATTTGTACTATTTTTTGAGTTTTAAATTTCATTGTCGATGTTGGAAATTGATTTTTAAAATCATCATAGATATTTCCATTGCCTAAAGTACTTTCCGAATGAAGATTTAAAATGAGGCTTTATTTTGTTTCATAAAGATTAGGCCTTGTAGAAACCTCATCGTAATTATAAGAAATTACATAAAAAATTAGCAACAATATATTTTCTTTTACAAATACTAGTTTTGTTGGAATTTGGTTGAATTTGAGCTCGAGCCCCATAATTTTTATTTATTTTTGGGTGAGTCAAGGGGAAGAGGCCCCTACCTTAATTTTGTTTTTTTGGGTGAATCAGTGGGAAAAAAAGCCCTTGCCACCACCTTACATTTTAAAAATAACTAATTACATTTTTAAGGTAATTTTGTTTTTTGGGTGAGTCAATGGGGAAAAAGGTCCTTTCCCCTACCTTAAATTTAAAAAATAAAAAAGAGAGACCCTACCTTTGGTAGGAATTGAGGCTAGGAAGTAGCGTTGAAATCGTAAAGCGCCAAGCATTAAGCCGAGAGATGCTCTCACCATCTTCATATTCGTAGTTCAAAGTTTCAAACAACCGGTCACTCTCTCCCTCTAGAAAAGAGTTGAAAGCAGACGAAAGAAGGAGAGGTTTTGGTCATTTTAAATCAATTGTGTTTCTCCTCCTTCCAAGTGTACCATACAGTTCAAAGTCCTCATTTTCTTTCTCCTTCCTCGTTCAAATTTCGGCACTCTTTCGGCCGACACGCCGCACAATTTCTTTCAAATTGCGCACACACCCTCTCTCTACCTACCTGCTCCCCCGGGCCGACCTCCCAAAGCCATTCAAATTTTTTCTAAATTTGCTTGCTTCTCTCTTCCCAACACACTGTACTATCTCTCTACAAATACATATCAAGCACATTCTCTCTCTAACTTTTAGAAAAAAAAACAAAAAAAAAACCCCAAAACTATCATTTTTATACAACTTACCTTTAACTTAATTTTTTCTCTCATTTTTTTTTCCAAAACATACTGCAAAACCCTTAATAAAAAAAATAAAAAAATACCTAAATTACCTTTCTACTTTTATCTTATTTGCTCTCTTTCCTCTATCCTATCAAAATAGGGGCTCTAGCAGCGTGTAAATACGTTATGTCAATAACGTTTCGACATTGTGTAAAATGCGGTTCGGCAGTAGGACTCCAACACTGTGTAGAATGCAGTGGGACAGTAGGGCTCCGGCACTGTGTAAATTGCAATCCGGCAGTGGGAGTCAGACATTGTAAAATGACGTCTGCCATTTACATTTACAATATGCGGTTAGACGGTTGCCCAAGATGATGCGGTAGTTGCAAAGGGCAGTCCATCACTTGTGCACTTTGACAATATGAAGGTGCGTTCAGGCAATGTGCTACTGGGTCCAACTGTCAATATATCGAAAATGATTTTTGTGCGCTCAAACAGTGTGCTACTGGGTCCAAAAGTCAATATATCGAAAATGATTTTTGTGTACAAAACATATATTTCCATATAAAAAAATGAACTTTTTTTCTTTGAGGGGTATTTGTATATAAAACTTGTTTTGGAGAATGAAGTGAGAGAAAAAATTAAGTTAAAGTTAAGTTGCATGAAGACTATGGTCTTTGATTTTTTTTTTATTTTTTTATTTTCACAAAAAAGAATAAGCAGATCCCACAGCAAGCAAAAAATTCTCGTTTCTTTTGTTTCTGTCCCGTACGCTTCCTCTTGTGGTCCTGTCATCCTCCTTTTCACGCAACCATTCCCACATGGAAAATTCACGAATAGTAAAGGGTAGTTTTGTCTTTTCCACCTAACCCATTCCCTTCAAAACGCAGTCAAACAAGAACTCCCTCTCTCTCTATTTTTCAGTCAAGAAGTAGACGCCCATTCCCCTTATTCAAACATATCACAGTAAAGTACCAAACAACCCCATATCCTCTGTCCTCCTATCCATCCCTCTCTATCTCTTCCCCGCCTCCCTGAATTTCAATGGAGAAGAGAAGGGAATTGATGGAGAAAACAAAGGTAGAGAGAGGAGAGAGAGAGAAAGAGAGAGGAGTGAGAGAGAGAGAGAAAGAGAACTCTGGTCAAGCTCTGGTGTGCGTACGCAGAGCACCTAGTGTTGAAGTTATGAACTTGGCAGCCATCGCCATTGATCTCGGCGTGAGGGTTCGAGCCGCTAATATGCCTGCACCTTTGCAAGAGAGAGCCTTTCGCCAAGCTTCTCTAATTCTCTCCGAGACGAAAACAAAGAGACCCAATTGCAAGCTTGTGGCTCTAAGCATCAAAAAGGTATTGGGGGCTCATAGACTGAATGATTCTGAGAGTTTTTCCTGCAGTTTTAATTTAAATTCTTATTCTTCTTCTTGTATTCGTATTCTTAATGATTCTGAGTGACTTTTTGTATGGTTGTGATTGAAACTTGTGTTTTTCTTTGGTGGGTTTTCAGTTTCTCGGTGATTTTGAGTTATTTTTGTGTAATTTGGATTGAAACTTTGTTGATTTTTGTTGGGATGATTTGTTGGGGTTTTTGCAGGAGTTTGATGGGTGTTATGGGCCGGCTTGGCATTGCATAGTTGGGACGAGTTTTGGGTCTTTTGTTACGCACTCACCAGGGGGTTTTGTGTACTTCTCCATTGACAAGATCTCCATTTTGCTTTTCAAAACTAAGGTGGACCTTGTCCCAACTCCATCTTCCTATGATCCTAGACATCACAGGATGTCTCTATGATGCATCTCATCTCTCTCTTCTTCAACTGATGTAATCAGGGTTCTGATGGATGAGTAGTTTCAAGTGACACTCTCTCTCACTTCTCTGTAAATTGAAGTTATTGATCCTAATACACTCCTTTGTTTCCAACAAAGTCTCTCTCTCTCTTTCTCACATTTATTTAGCTGGTGTATTTATGGGTTTGGAATTTGGTGTTATAAAGAGGTTTATTGCCCAGAGGGAGATTAGTAGTCTCTGTGTTTTGTAAGATTAAGAGTTTATTCAGTGAAGATTAAGGGCTTTTGCTTTGTGTTGGGGCGTCTGTACTAATCAGTAATTACTAAATTTGGATTTCCATCTCACTCTAATTTTTAATTGTACTTAGACTTGGTAATGGGTGATCAGATGTCTAAAAGCAGGAAATAAGGTCATATAATACTGAAAAGGGTCATCGGGTAAACAACCTGTTGCTAATATCACAAAAGAAGCCAAGTAAAAGGAGAAAACTTTATTCTTTTGAGAGAAAGAGGGAGAGATTTGCTTTTTCTTTCCTCTTTTTTCTCTTTGTTGCATTGGGTAAGACAAAGAGGGTACAGATTGATTTTATTCAGGAAGATGAGAAATTGATTCATGGGAAATGAGGACCGCATTCCGATGTTCTCCTCAATAATTAGCGGAAAGAGTTCACCTTCATTTCCTCCACACATAAGCCCCCCTCATTTGACATTAGAGCTAGGGAGAGAGAGAGAGCCGAGAAGACATGACTCAAATAAGGACACATGATTTTGAAACAAAGAGGTTACAATCATCATTTAATGTTGAATTTGAAATAGGCAGGTGAAGATGTGTTATTATTGGCACAAAATCCAAAATAGAAATTTTCTAATATAAAATTTTTCAAGATGCGACACACTTTTGTATATTGGATTGGTGTTGTCAAATTCACTTCCATTATGTGAACGAAATCTTTGGATTTTAGGCTTAAATAGCAACGAAGCAAAGCAAGTGCTATCACTTTGGATAGATTAGGGCTGCTTCAGTTAGATTTGGGTTTGTTTCGAGCATACTTAGCCTCTTCGGCCCAAATAAAGAAATAACTATATAAAAATATTTTTTAATTTATTTATTTTTTAATTTTATTTTTTTCATTAATTTTATATATTGATGCTGCCGCCTCGCTCAAATTCGGGTTCGCTTCAAGCAGATACGACCGAAGCTTCAACCTCTTCAGCCCAAGCAAAGAAATATCTATATAAAAGTATTTTTATTTTTTTTCGAAATTTTTATTTTTAATTTTTAATTTAGAGCTTGATGTTGAGATGAAGTATATCTATATAAAAGATGGGTATATTTTTATAAAAGACAATGTTGAGCTTGATGTTGAGATGAAGTATACAACTATCACAACCACGGTAGTAGTTGTAGACTTCATCCCAACATTGAGACCTGCAACATTTTTCTAGACCATGATTTCAAGTTCAACCCTCAGATAATGAGATACATTGCTCTTGAAGAATCTTAGAATAACCGAGGTTTGAAATTTTCAATATTCCGACTCCGTAAACATCATTTCTTGCCAATTCAAAATTTAAGTGGCTTTCATTTCTCGTTTAAATTCTGGCATGATTTCGTATTCAAATTCTAGCACATGTTGATTCACTGTGAATCAGTTACTAGGAATTTCCCTGATCTTCTTCTTTCTTATCTCAGTTTGCTGGTTGGCCTTGCTTGATGGCCCTTGTTGGGTTTCAAAGTAATTCTCCTTATTATTGTTTTATTTGTTTACTAGAAAATGGTCAACCATACTACACATTGCTTACTTTTCCTGTTGCACCTGAGTTTGAAAGGGCATAGAGAGAGTGTTTTATCGGTATATTACGCCTCAGAAATAAGTCATTGTTTCCTAGACGATTTATAAAATGAGGATTAACATAGAAATTGTTTGGATGTATTCATTTCACTGATAATTTACTAATTGAATAAAACTAATTCTGATAATGAATCATCGAGTGTTTGGCAGTATGCCTTATAAAATTAAGATAAATTTATAGGCAGTCTTACATGTAAGTTTAAGTTTTTATAAATAAAAATAGGTGAAAATCAGACAAAAAGTTCGGTAAGATTATACAAAGCATATTAATTTCAAATAAGATAGGCTATACTTAATGGGTGCCGTTTGTATAGCGCCGGGCTCTAAATAGTCAAATTAGAACCCACTTTCAAAATAGTGTTGATAAATATGGTTTCAATATTGGAAATCTTTGTGATAGCCTTAAAATATATTTTCATCTTTAATTATAAAATTTAAGGCTTAAAAAATAGTGTAAATCGAGCAGATTTATGAAAACTTAAAAATCTTGAAAATTGACGGTCCAAAAATATATTATAAGATGCACTATTTTCAAAACTCGAAATCTATTTCTTTCTCATATCTATGCATCTTGATGTTGAGATGATCAATTTAAGGATATTTAAGCATCAAAACAACCTCTTTTAGTGAAATTTTTGAGGAGGGTTCTAATTTGATGGTTTAGAGCCTCGGCTCTATATAAACTTTTTCCATACTTAATTTAAGAATTATGTTTACTAAATTATGCAAATGACAATTTTCAATGCAAAATTGATAATGTTTTCAGATCTATTTTTAGGATAATGTGGAATCTAACTTTTGAATGGGGATAGCTTGGGATTCAAATGTTTCTTACATGCCCCTTTAAGATCCCTCATTGTGATATACTATATGGATATGGATGTCTAGAGAATGAAATCACTAGCCAAGTTTAAGTGATATTTTCGGACAAAGATTTTATGGTCTGGTTCGACCACCAAATCAGGTGATCTGACCCTCAAGAAATACAGCAAGGGCGATTCCGCAATCTGAATATTTTCAAATTATTTTTATTTCATCTTGTGAGAAGTTCCAAAAAAAAAGTAAAATAAAGTTCTCTCATGCTTTTAGAATCTTAGATCTACCATCCAGAAATCGATGGTATAGAGGTAATCTAATGGGAGGGGCTTTATTATAAAATCTTTTAAGCTTTTTCTTCTTCTTTTTTTAGTTTTTTTATTGAAGATTGTTTCTTTGGAGAAGCTAAAGATGATATGAAAAATCTAATCTCCTAACCATGTCTTCAGGGTACGACCTTGTATTGTATATGGTCACACCACATAATAAGTGGTCCTATTGTTTCAAATTAATTTATAGAGTAAAAAGTTCATATAGGGTTTCAATCGGTTTAGAAGTAAGGAAAACCCAAAAAACTTACCAAATATATTGTTCTACACTGCAAAACCCTACAATTGATCATCTTGACCTCGAATGTATGGAGGTGAAAAAAAGAAAAATTTGATCTCAAATCTTGAAAATAGCTCACCTTATAGCATATTATCTAGACCATCCATTTTTTAAATTTTCAAATGTTGGTAGATCTACTCGATCTTGACCGTTTTTAAAGCTTTAAAATTCACAATTAGAGACAAAAACAACTTTTTAGGCCATCACACGATTTTCGAGCACCAATACTACGGCTTTCAGCATAATTTAGATGCATGCGTGACTTGGATTGTTTTGACGCCTTTTACAAGCCACACCCATTTATAAAACAGATAATTTGTTTAATCTGAAATTATACAATTTTGCTATTTTCATGACACGAAACTACAAAATAGGAATGGACTCAGAATGACATAGGGCTAGCTTCGAGTAGGGGTAGCTTTGAGCAAAGATAATCTTGAAATTAAATTTTTTTAATAGGGGTATTAGTAATAAAAATCTCTCTCTCTTACCCCTAATCCTACTTAGTAATATAATATAACAAATAGCACAGATCTGTTTCCTGCAATTCACAAAAAGTTTCAAGAGCTTAGACTTGAGGGAGCATTAAACATAATCCTTGGTTAGTTTCTTTTAGTTGTTTTTGCTAGTTGTCATGCTCACAGGATTGGTGAGTCAGTTGTATTTAATAGGTTTGTTGTGATTCTTTTGGAGTTTTCTTATAGTTAAGAGAGCAAAGTTACTGATATACAGACAACTATCTCCTTCTATTCAGCACTCAAATTGCACACTAGTTAATCTGAACCCACACTAGTTAATCTAAACCCCATCACTTAACCACATATTCAAACAAGAAAAGCTTGCTGAAGAACCTGCCTTCTTCTTTTTTTCAACCCTTTGTTTAGGCATGGCTGCTACATGGTTGCCAATTTGAAAGTGCTTCAGGTGCCATAAAATAAAGTGTGGAAGAAATCACAGTAATAAGACAATTTTTTGCCTCAATATTTTTTATCATAATGGTTTAGCATTACTAAACAGTTTTGTTGTTGCTGAAAAAGGGATGTTTTGGCAGAAATTTGGAAAGGCTTGCTAAAATTTTGGTTGCCTATTGACACTGGCTCTAAGTAGTCAGAATTCTAGATATAAAACTAAGATTGAATTTGTGGCTTTCAATTTGTTGCAGTTGAAATTTGCTGTTGCAATCAAGATTCTGGAATTCAGCTCAATTTCCTTTTGGTGCTGAAATCAAAGTTTTGGAATAAGTAAATGGAAGAGGTTAAGCTTAACCCTCATTAACACAGAATCCTTGGCCCATTAGAAATATTCGGATCCTGTATTCATAAATAGTTGCCAATTAACTTTTGTATTCATCATACTCTGTTATGTTATTGGATCAATAAGTTTTTTTTTTTTTTTGGGTAATTCAAGAGGGAAGACATACCCATAGATTAGGAGTTAGCTTTAAAAGTATTAATGGGGTGGTGTTAGTGGTGGGAATAAAAACCACAACGTGGTAACTAGGGTTTGTGGTGCTACCATCATGACCCAACCCCTTTCCCTATTGTATCAATAAGTTCATATTCCTAGGTGGCTAGATGAGTCGACATTCAATGAAATTTAGGAATTTTTTTTCTTTGATGAAAATCATAACAAATCCCTTCAATTTTTTTTTCTCTCAAATCCTTTGAGCTTGAACTAAAAACTATCACCTTTAACCAAGGCAATTTTGGGATTTAGTCTCCTGCGGAATAATATACAAGTATTTCATTTAAAAAGGAGAAATTTATCGAAACACACTTAAGAGTTAAAACTATTTAACATTTCATCCAAATCTTGTAATTTAATTTTAAACAGTCTATTATATTTTAAACTAAAATTTAAATAGCTCAAATAACACATTTTATGGGTTTTGAAATTTATCAAAACAATGTTACATAGTTTAACTTTTAGATATGATTTGATAAATTTTTTCTTAAAAAAAAAAGTTTATATAAGGTACAACCTTATTTGTAGAAGTACAATTGCATCAAGCTACGCTGTTTATTTTATTTTAAAAGACGAGCCACTTTTATGACACTACCCAAAAAGATAAATGAATTATATGCCATCTAATTAAAATGGACGGCGTATGTTACCACGGAACTGTTAATTTCAATAAAAAAATTTAATAAATAAAATCGATAAACAATTTATTCGGATCTATCTTTAAATCACACGAGGAACTTAATGTTCCATAGCAAAACCTATAGACCAAACCATCCGATGACAAGCTACATTCAGAGTCCTTTCGGTGAATCTCCTTCACTTTCCATCTCTATTTTTCTATCCTTTTCTCTATGTCTGTTTTACTTTAGAGGTTAACCTCTTTTTATAGAGAACCATCTTTTGTAATTCTCACATTCATGGTGTATAGGAGTTGAGATCCAAATATAACTTCTGCTTTAATTTCCCTAAGTGCAACCAATTATGATTAACAAGTTGTCATAAAACTGTTAATCCTATATAATGAGCTAAACGTATCATTAGTGTACCTATGACTCACATAATAGGATATCATCAAAACAATCCTACAATTTGATAAAAGATATTTAGAAATTAATACAAAATCCAAACACGTCACTGAGTTTTCCCTCCAGTGACACTGGGCTTTCCCTCCAATGCAACATCTTATAAAAGCTCTAAAATGGATTCCAATATATGGCATATCCTCATGTCAACTACGTGGGATTTCACGTATTATACAATATGGTTTTTGTACTATTATTGAAAAATAAAGTATCAGAATAAAAGAACCTGATAGGTCATATTTCCAACAAGAACTACTTCTACAAATAAAGTTGCATCTTTATACAAACCGCACACTTTGTTAAAAATAAAATTTTAAATTTCTAAATAGCTTAGTAAGTAATTTTTTAGACAAACGAAAACAGCGTATAAAATCTTTATTTTCTTTGTTAGATAGGGCTAGTTAGTGTTCTCATGCTTCTTGATGAGCGTATAGTCAACGCGAGGGACACCTTAAAAACAAGGAAAAAGTTTATATAAAGTTTCAAACTGTAAAATGAAAGATTAAGGTGCACCTAAAAAATTCATTATAATACCCCTCTAATTAATCATCTGAATTGAGATGTGTGAATATGTAAGAAAACAAATTTTTGAGTCTAAAAAATAATGCATCTTGCAGTACATTATTTAGACTGTCTATTTTTAAGATTTTCATGTATTTATAGATCTACTTGATTTGAATTATTTGTAGAGTTTAAAACTTTATAATTGCATATGAAAATAAATTTTTAAGCCATCTTAAGAATTTTTTTCACCAAAATTTTATCTTATGATCATGCCCAACTTTGCATGTTTAAGGTTGCAACCTCACACAAACCACACCCAAAATAAAAAAGATTGGACATTACAAAACCATTTATTTTTAGAAAAGAGTTTATATAAGGTGTACGAGTAAGGTGCACCTAAAGAACCCACTAGAGAAGGTTGTTCTTATGCAACAAAACTCTCAAATCGATAATCTTCACCTCAAGATTCATAAACACAAAAAAAAAAAAAAAAAAAAAAAAGGGGGATTTCTAGTCCTAAAAATAGTTCATCTTCTAACACATTATATGGACCATCCATTTTCAATATTATTAAGTGCTTATAGATCTGTATGATAATCACAATTTTTAGAACTTTAAATTTCACAATTTGGGCCAACAACAGATATTCATCGCAAGGCTTTGTCGCATGGAAACTGTATTTTCAACAAAGTTTTGAAGTATACCTTACTTCAATACTACAATATTGACAACTTATACAGACGTCATCCTTATTTTAATACAAGGAAGTCATTGTCATTTTTAGCTAAAATCCAATACAATGTTGTCAGATACAGGTCAGATATAGGTCTAGCAGGCCAAGACCTATATATATATATATATATATATATATATATATATATATATATATATATGAACATATGAGCCCAACGTTTCAAATTGAATCTAGGCCGATCTGACGATCTCGAATGTCTGGTAGTATTTGACTTTTAGTTTTTTTTTTCTACAAATTCAAATCACTTAAAATTTTAGGCATGTGTTCATCAAAAATAGGTGAATCTTTGAAAAATATCAATAAAATATTTTACATAAAAAATAGACCAAAATACCTCTAAAATATTTCTCGAGATATTTTGGTCATTTTATTTTACGGATAATTTTTTTGATATTTTTATTGGGTGCGCCTTGATGAGAAGAACACATACCTAAAATTGTAAATAATTTGGATCTGTATAAAAATAAATAAAATTCAAGTACTTCCAGACATATGTGATCATTAGATTAGCCCAGATTCAATCTGGTCCGTTGGGCTCATATGTTCATATGATCTAGTGGACTAATCCCATCTCTTTCATATATATATATATATATATATATATATATATATTGATTATATGAGTATATATCTCTTGATAAAGTTGTGTCAATAACTCTCTCAAGATCAGTTAATAATTATCAATAACTATTGATATCTATCCAGAACTATTATTAATCGTATATTTATACGGGGTCTTGTATATTCTTAATTAATTAATATGGTATCAAAGTAATAGGCTCATCAACCTCAAGATCTGAGCTCGTACCTCAGAGTTACTGCATCATAGCTTGAGCTCTCTAAACACAAAGTCTCTCTCTCCTAAGTAATCTGGATTTATCTCTCTACATTTCTTCATGTGTTTCTGGCTACAACCCTATGCCATTGACTGGCTTTGATACAGTGGACAATCTCGATCTCTTCTTGGTTTGGCTAAGCTCTCGCTCCTCCTCTTACGCTGCTTCTTGAGCCTATTGGCAAGAAGCTTCTAGTATTCTGCTGCCTCAGCCTTGGCCTTTGGATATGTCTATCTTCCTTCAATTCCTTCAAGTTGTTTCCTCACTCTCTCTCTAGGAATTCGTTCCCATCGAGAGAGAGAGTCTGCTCATAGTTCGTTCCCAACATATCCCACAAATTTGTTCTCTCCACAAGGATATTTCCTAGTGTTGACGTGTGTGCAAAACTTTGGTATATAATTCCCTTGACTTTTAGCCCCTTCTTTTCTACCATGCACAAGTTTCGTCCTGCACAAGATCCTTGGCTCCATGTTTTTATCTGTGCTCTCTGATTTTGAACCCCTCCCTAAGCACACCGGCATTTTGTGATTTAGTTCGCACTTTTGTGATTTTTGTTTGCACGTGAGCCCTATCTTTGCTCTCAACACCACTCGCCTCCACTGCATGAAAATGTTGTGCGCGGAATATTTGGCAAATAAGAATATTTGGCAAATAAAGTACGAGAAATAAAGCATAAAACCCATACAATAATAACACAAAGATTTACGTGGTTCAACCCAAAAGGGCTACATCTATGGGCACGGTAAACTGAAATCTACTATACTAATGAAAGTTACATCAAATATTTTGGAACAAACTTCGACAAAAACACAAGTCGAGCAAACATTTTTAAACCACTCTCCATTCTTTCTCTTTACTTTTGGCAACTATTATCGACAATACCAGATAGAGATGCGATAACAACGAAAAACTTACTTTCTCTCTAACTAAAAGGGGAATAACCCAAAATCTCTATGGGAATCGCTTTTCTAAAAGAAACAAACAAGCCACTCAATTTTCGGGAGTCCAAAAGAGGCACCATTACAGTGTTTCTGTCCAAATGAAGCTCTCTTCTCTCTAAGATGAAATTGCATCTTATACACAAGACGCTTTAGCTCTCTCTCTCTTTAGAGGCACCACCATTCCCATATGATGACCCAAATATAACACAAATTTTCTGTACTTTCATCCCATATATGTAAAATTAGGAATCCATACTAAATATGAAACTTCCTATAAATCTTATATATATCTTAAAAGACCAAGAAATATATTCAAGAGTTCTAATCCTTTTTGGATTTCTATTCCTTTAGGAAACTTATCAATATAAATCTTAATCCCACATAATATGATAATATTTAAATATCACATAATATGGATCAATCTTAATCAATCCCATAAAATATGGGATTTCCTTTTGAGGGTAATTTTGGATAGCACCAAATCCTATAGAAAAGACTTCCCCTTTGCACAAAAACTTCAGCTCTTCTTTTCGTCTATAGTTGAATCAAACAACACTCTCAGTTTATTGAGAGAAACTTATAGACCAAGGAAGCATTGCTAAAGGCCTCCGAGTCATGTTTCGACTCACTATCGAGTCAGTTTCTACTATCTGCAAAACAACATTTGTCTCTGTTTTGGACTGAGTTACTGAATTTGTCTTAGATCCACATCCACACTGAGTTCTGTTGGCTCTTCCAAGTGCAATTATGCACTTGTTGTTCAAGCAATTTGAGCATTGAGACCACTATTTCTATTGGTCACGCTATGCACGTGAAGAATTAAAAATGCAACTCGTTTGTTCATGCAATTTATTGTTCATACTTTCGTTTATGTAACTTATTGTTCAAACTCCAGCTGCTTTGTGTAACAGCATCTTGAGTTTGAAGGAGAGTATTAGCGTATATATATCTTGATTATATAGGTATATATCTCTTGATAATGTTAGGTGTCAATAAGTATCTCAAGATTAGTTAGTAATTATCAATAATTATTGGTATTTATCCAAAACTGTTATTAACCGTATATTTATATGGGGTCTTGTATATTCTTGATTAATTAATAAAGAGAAAGTTCTCTACAATATTTCGAGTTTCTAATATGAAGAACTTGTTTGACCTGAGTACACTCAATTCACTTATGATGAACAATCTAAAAAATACAAAGTTTGGAAACGCACCATAAAAGATGCATTTATTTTTAGGATTGTCTACAAAGAGATTATTTATCTTTTGTACATGGAGTTCGCAATCATTCTCACTCATTAGATGTCAAATTGGATAGCTTAATGTGAGTCACGAAGTCCGAGAATTTTTTTTGAATTTTGTGTTTATTCAATGACACTATTAAAATACGGATCGATGCCTCGGATCGGGCACTCCAAAAACCCATCTGAATTGATGAATCAACGATTCGAATCGGGAATCGTCTGACTTGGTTGGGTTAATCTTTAAAAAGATCCAAAAGAATTATTAAAATTCATTATAAATGTTATCTTTTAGGAATCCAATAAGAAACGAAAGTGCTACATTGATAACTTTCATATTTTTCATCAATTTGTGAATATTGAGACATTCTTTCTCTGAATAAACTTATGTTAACCATTAAATTCACATCATACAAAAGAAAAATCATAGAGGATAAAGTGTATCAATCATACATAGATTATAATAAAGAATAGACTAAATTTATGAAAAAGAGGCCACTAAAATTTCTAATTGGAGAAAAACCTTAATTCACTAAAAAAACCCAAATTATTACAACCTAATTATAATTTAAAATTATTACAACCTAACTAACTATAATATTATATACTGAAATTAAAATAGTTGGTTAACGTTTTATAATTATTTTACTATACAAACAATAACAAATCCAAAATATCTTATAATATCATTTAATTTAAAATGTATTATTGACAACTGTAAGAAAAATAATACATTATATGATTTATAATGTAAAAAATAATAAATAAAATGAAATTTTGGATATCAATATAGAAATTATTTGAATGCGTATCAATTTTCGAAATAACACTTCAATTTTTTAAAATTTTATTTTTTTAGAATCTAGAATGAATTTAGTAAAAAATATCGTTAGTAGAAAGATATAATTTCAAATGAAATAATATTTTTTTAACAACATTATTTCAGGCTTATTTTTTATTTTTTTCACAACAAAAGTAATATATTACATTATTTATAATACAAAAATTAATAAATAAAATAAAAATTTGGTTGAAATTATCTGAATGCGTACCAATTTTTCAAACACTTTAAATTTTCAAAATTTTCATTTTTTAAATTCTAGAATAAATGTTGTACTTGAAATGGAATAAATTTTCTTTTTAATAACATTATTTTCTACTTATTTTTTAATTTTTTTACAACAAAAAATTATTTCTTTTAGAACAAAAATTTATTTTTTATAGAACAAAAATAAAAATTTTTTTAACAATATTATTTTCTGCTTATTTTGTCTTTTTTTACAACAAAAATTTAATTTTTTTAAAACAAAAATAAAATAATGTGGGGTGCAAACCTCTGAGGCATCCATCAACTAAGAGGAAGGAATGACCATAAAGCCATGCCGTTACAAGTGTATGAACTTTTCATATTAATAATACTTATTCAATATCTATTTTAATTTAACGCACCTCGTGGGAATTAACCCACATCCAAGAATGAGTATCAAAGTTTATTGTATAAATTGTTTCGCTGTACTACCCTAAAACTCGAGGCTGTGATGCTGTACTATCTAAGGCTTGCCACATCATATAGGCGGTTTATGGTTCACAGTTCTAATCTAGAACCGGTAATCACTCTACAATGGATAAATTGTCTCCTTATAGACAGTCCCCTATTTTTAAACAATTTTGAAATTTAAGGGACAAAAATGAGTGTGACTATCATGTACAATGGATAATTTGTCTCCTTGTATCCCCTATTTTAACCTAATAAACATAGGCAGACTATTTGTTGGAATGATTAAATCTAAGCTTTAGAGACACCTATTTTTATCCTAATTTTTGTTGATCGCCTTGTAGACCAATGTAGGGAAAATCGAACCCGAATAGTTAACCAGATAAGGGCTCGAAAGTGTTTACTCGATACTAACCGGTAAATCAACCAGTTCAACCAGCCTAACCGGGCATGTCCTGGGCAATAAAACATAGTATTAAAAAATAAAAATATAGGAAATAATAAAAAAATGAAAAATATATTTAACATATGATTAAACAAATCATATCCAAATGAAGTTAAAAATTAATGAAAAAAATGTATTTTAAAGAATTGATTTGTGCCTAAAAGTATTTTTGAAAATTTTCAAAAATAAAAAAATATAAAAATAAATATTAATAGCCAAGACAATTTCCAATCTTTTGCCAAAATAATAAAAACATTAAAAAAATGAATTATAAAGAAAATCCCTTCTTTTTTAGGATTTTATATAATTTTTAAAAATATCGAGCCGGCTCACCAAAAGCGGCCGAAACCAACCAGGCAATTAGGATTTCAACCGCTCGATTTTTACTACACTATAATAGACATTCGATTAATAACTAAAATAAAATTATTACTCTATTATTTTATTTAAATAGTAACGGTGTGAAGGTCTTATTTTAAATAATAACCGTATTAATGTCTTATCACACTAATCCGTAACTCTTATACTAGACACAACACTCGTGTCGTGTAACACTCCCATGACCAAACATTTGCACACAATTCCTATCTAATAGAGATAATGTTATAGAGAATAGCAAAGACAACTAGGGTTTTTGACATGCGTGTGTCTTGCTCCGTTCTTTTTCAACTGAAATTCATTTTCTTCAGCCATGACTACCTGCACATCTCTCTTTCCTGCACCCATTTAGCCATATTTTAGTATGCATCATTCATATCAACATGCCCGAACGTGTAACATAACATAGACATATGGCATAGATGCATAGGGGTTTTCCTTAAGAAAATTGTATGATTTAATGGACATACAAATATGCTTATGCATGGATAACCACACACATATTTATAAGAAAAATATCTTCGTATTTTTTATTTTTAGGTTTTTTTTCACAATAGATCCAAAATTTTAAAAGATATCATGGAACATAAAATTTGGACAAATTTTATTTCTTCTAACCCACTGAGCTAATTTAAACCTGTTTTTTTAGGCAAAACAAATCTAAAAAAATGTCTTTTCTAAAAGCCATCCTCTCAAACTTCTAGAGAGAGAGAAGGGGTTCATGGAGGTGAGATGTTAGCGAGAGGAGAGAGAGAGGTGTTTGAAAAAATACGGTAGTAGAGAGACAAAAAAAGAGAAAGAAGTTTAGAGTATATAAGTGAAGAGAGAAAAATGATTGTGTTTAGAAATAACATGTTTTTCTCACATTTGTTTAGGTTAAAGAATAAGTTTAAAGAAGCCAGGAAGTTAAAAGATATCTTTTTAAACATTGAGTTTATCAAGAAATGAAACCTAAAAATATGAAATATAAATATATTTTTCCTTATTATTTATATACTTCGTATCATCTTAAACTCACACTCACCCACATATATGGAAATGCGTTTTATGCATGTATGTGTGCATTACACATGCATACATTACCATTAAATCATCTATTTCTTGATTATAAGCCAAGGGATGCTTAATAGGGTTTGTGGATGAGATGGGATGCATATTAAAGCATATCTATAAATTTATCAAATAATATAAATACAAAATCAAATAGGGGATATTGCAATTGGCAGATCTATCGGATGCCAAATCGGGAACGTATAAGGGATGATATTGCATCAATAGGCTATGGACGCCTAAAAGGTCCACACACATAATTGAATGCTTTGGGTTTAAACCAAGCTCATCCAACGATCAAAATAAATTTATTTTTGGTTTTTATTTAAAAAGGAGATTAAGCTGAAATACGGGTCCTAGAATTTTTTTATAAGTATAATTGAAGAAAATTAATTAAAAAATTATTTTGAATAAAAAAAAAATATCGATCAAAATAAATTTAGAGGCATTTTAATTATTTTTTATTTAAAATAATTTTTTAATCATTTTTTTTAATTATCTTTAAAGGAATGATCCTATAAGACTCTCCCCCACTTATGTATGTAGGATCCCAAAAGATCACCATTAAAGTTGGTACGGATCTCTAAAAAAGTTATCAAATGGGTGTGGGACTTGACTTTTCTATAGATTTGTGTCAAATTTAATGGTAATCCTTTGGGGTCCTGCACACATGGATAAGAGAGGTTCCTATAGGTTCATTTCTCTTATCTTTATGAAAGTAAGCCTATACCCTAAAATTTAGATAAATATTTTATTGAAATAAAATATAAAAAATAAAATATGAAAGAAATTTTTGGTCATTAGAATGGGCCTTATAAAATCTCAACCATTCAAAAGAAGCTTCTGCACCATTTCCTTCCACTAGCCCATATGAGGTAGATACTATAATTTTCAAAAAAATATTGGGTTATTTCATACTTTAAATAAATTAACTCTAAACAATGATGGACTTATTGGGCTAGATTTACTTTAAAATCCGTTACAATTTTGAAGGGATTAATATCGGAAGAAAAAGAATCCCGTCCACATGATGTGGGCGGGTGGAAGGGTACATGAGTACCTTCCGGTGGTTCAGATTTCGGTAGGCCAAATCTAACAGCCACGAATTAGTCTCATATCGGATACCATACTTCTTAAGTTTTTCAAATTAGAGAACTTATATGTCCATCAAATAAATTTAAAAAATCAGGCAGCATTTCGACCATAATCAACCATGTAAAAATCACCATTTCACAGCGGCCAGGCATGGTACAAACCCGAAATATTGCCCGATATACATCAAATTTCATAATGAATTTTTGAATAATGATATTACCTTCTGAATCTCGGAGCAGCATGATCCCACACATGCACCCTTGTTGCCTCACTTCTTAGGTCTTCCCTCAAACTTGGGCTCACAGTTTCCTTTCTTAATGCAATCTACAAGCATCTGTGCCGAATCGATCCCTAAAATAATAAAAATGGAAAAGTAACCATGAACAACTATTGCTTATAAGCTCATGCACTCATAATAAGAAGAAATGGAAATAAAGTGAAGCTTGAACATACCAGATAAATAGGCTCCATGAACATAACCATTGTAATGCTCACTAGTATGCTCCCCAGTGAAGTAAACGTTGCCAACTGGTGCCTACAGTCGATTACCCACATTTTACATCCTTCCATTGTTTTGAAATACTAACAATTTCGTTTACGCGAAGAACTTTCCAAATCGAGTCCGGATTCACCCAGATTTGAAAACATATTGTTTTGAAATACATATGGTAATTTCCAAAGCCAAAATAGTAACGGATAATGCGTGATTGTACCCATTTTTATATGCATACAATGCTACTTATGTATGATAGCATTGAATACAAACTCGTTGAGTCTGACTCGGACTCACTCGAGTCGCATGAATTTGGAAGGCTGTTAAGAACTGAAGCAAACACACGAGAACAGGCAAAGTCTAAACCATTTTTAATATTTTGTTATTATTTTTTTATTTGGACCCGATTGAGTTGTCTGGCCTGACTTGAACTCGGGACTCTAGTGAGTCCGACCCCTCTCCTTACTTTTTATCACTGTATGTTAGATAGAAGTTCTCACCCTTATTTGATCATACTCAAAACGGCTGACCCCAATTGGCCAATTAGAGAAACTACCCTTGTAAAACCGATTTGACCACCATCGAGGAACAAGTATAGCTTTTGCATCAGGGATGTTTTTCCCAAACATGTTTCTCAACACCTCCATGGCTTCAGCTTTTGTCTCTTCATCTGATTGTTGCTCTATCCTTCTTGACTCATCATCTGTGACTGTCACTAGAAGAACGTTCGATCCAGGGTAATTGTTCTCCATTTGCTGCAAATCCAATCACAATCCTCTTGATATTTATTGAAACTTAACCATATTTAAAGTCATCTATAGACTAAAATATCGTAGAAATTTACAGAAAAGGAAACTTAAGTTTGCAAATGATGATTCACCTGCCATATAGGATAATACCCACGTTTCTCGTCAGCATATATAAAAAATTCGGTCCCGGGTCCAGTCGGCCAGAATTTGTAGGGGAACTTGAGAAGGATCTTAGTGTAGACGGCCATGTTAAATTGGTAGAGTGCTAGTAGCTTCCAATGCTAAATGAAATAGTAAAGCTCTCTGTAAGTAAGATCTCCTCAAACAACAGGCCATGGGATTGAATCTCACTCTTACTACGCAAATAAAAAGTCAATTTCAACAAAAACATAAGAAGACATGTCATTAAGGGCTTACAGGCAAGTCAGGAAGAAATTTGATGAGATTTGTCTGGAGGACACCAATGCTCACCGAAACCATTGCATATTTTGCTCTGTACATGGATCCGTCCTCCGTTTTGACGATTACTCCACTACGTGAGTAACGGATCTCCCTCACAACCTACAAATATTCTCCTTTTATTCATCTATAATGGCATGTAGTCCTAAGAAAAAACTGCTGCATTCTGAGATCTAACATTTCGTATATTTGCTTATAAATTAAAACTTGGAAAATATGTGGAGACAGTGAGTTTCAATGAAGAAACAATTTGTGATTTAATGGCAAGTACAAAGACTCACCATTCCTAAAAAGTTTTGGCAGGTTTCTTAGGGGTTGATCCAGATTATACAGTTTACAATTTCTCTATGATGGAAAAGATATTCCCATGGAAAGAGCATAGAGTCATAGAGGTGGTGTACTATTGCTGTAATACAATGTTATCTCCACCATCTGTACTCCACAAGGAATCGTAGAGATGAACTATACTCCCCCTCAAATGTGACACTATGAAATGTCAGGAAGGTGCTTAACTCTTACCCAACATCTTGAGCATGGAAATGGAGAAACTTAGAAATGACATGACATGGGTAATGCAGCGCAAAGTAACAATCAAACTTGATGTGTCTTGGGTTTCTCTAAAGAGACTCAGGGCGCGTCTTAAATAGACAAGTACAAATGACAAGACTAGAGCTGGTTTTAAATAGGCAAATATAGATGATAATAGTAGAAAACAAATCACAGACACCTATATTGATTACAATATATGCTTCCATATTAAACTAATAGAAAATATATATACTTTCTTTTGACACTTGAGACAATATATATTTTCCTTTCACACTTAAGATATAGCATTATGAATGGTGTATGAGTACATAGTTACATACTGCATACTACAGTACAATCCACTTTCTTTTGTAAGATGGGTATTCCTTGCATTCGTGCAAATGATCAACAAAGTTTGGAATCTACATAGTTCTAAATAGTTACCAATAATTCAAAAATAAGACAAATCCAAATGCTTACCATTCAAAAAAAGAGGAAAAAAAAAATCATTACCTTATTTAGCAAAAGACGTGGATCACTTATATTTGCCGTGTGTTTGGAGGTGGTGAGAAATTGATGAGCAATGTGATAGACCATGCTTTCATAGCCTCGGGTGTCAGCTACAAAGTTGAGATCTTCTCCAAAATTAGCAAAAGTTGGAAGGGGCTCCGTGTTTTGTAAACTTGTAATCCTTGGTGGCTCAGCAAACTCATAGTCGTAGGTGTAGTAGTCGATGGCCATGTCCAGTGGGCTTGTAGGAACTCTAATGGTAAAAGCCCACAATTTGAGAGAGAGAGAGAGAGAGAGAGAGAGAGATAGTCACCCGTGTGTTTCAGACATGTGCATAAGAGAGTTCACATAAAAAAAGGTGCTTTAGACTCGACTGTGGTTTGTATAAGGCATGAACCTTTAACAATGCAAGTAAGGCACGCCTATAAATTATGCTAAAAATATAGTTTTGGTGCTAGAAAATTTTATGATGGTCTAAAAAATTGTTTTGGTTCCTAGCCTTGAAACTTAAAGCTTTTAAAGTGGTGCAAATCAAGTAAATCTATAAACACATGAAAATCTTGAAAATTGGCATTCTAGGTAATATGCTAAGGGCTATAATATTTTCAAAACCTCAAATTAAATGTTTTTTTTTTCACATTTATATACATTGAGGTCAAGATGATCACTTCGAGGGTTTTGTAGTGTCGGATTACTCTCTTATGTTAGATTTTTGTGGTACATGTTACTTCTATAGTATAAGATTGACACCTTATACAAACTTTTTCCTAAAGTCTTTTGCTGGTTCACTAGAAAAAGAAAAGTGTACATACTCAAAATAAGTTTTCAGTGTTAGAGAACAGATCATATTTTTGACATTTTATGTCTAGATATTTAATTTTTTATTTTTGAACTGCCCAAGCACAAAAAGTTACGTGTTTAAGTGTTTTGGGAATATGATTTTCGAACCCCCGAAAATACACATACAAAAAGACATGAGGCATTTTGGAGGTTCGGAATCCAACATGGAATAAAAAACTGTTTGGGTCTTTTTATATTGGCTGCAGTTGGCATACGGATGCATCCGTAGTTGTAGAGGTAAGGTGCACCTTCAAATTTTATCATGGTATATAATTTTGATGTAAAATGTTCTTAGGATTATCTCAAAATCTATTTTTATATCTACTTATAAAATTTTAAATTTAAAAAATGGTTAAAATTTGAAATGTTTCTTGAAATTTGGGTCTTTTCTATAAACATATGAAAACCTTGAAAATGGACAATGTAGATAATATGTTGTAAAATGCACTATTTTTTAGACTTAAAATCTTTTTATTTTTCATGGTCATACATCTTAAAGTCGAGATGATCAATCAAAGGGTTTTTCAACATCAAAACCACCTTTTCCGATGGATTTTTGAGGTGCATCCGTAGTTCTACATTATATGGTTGCATCCTTATATTAACTTTTTCCTTTATATTTGTGGTGATTCAAAAGTTCAATTTTTGAACAATGATTGAAACATAAATAAATAAAATTTAAAATTTGAACACCGTAATTTTGTAGTGTCCAAAAATATGGATAGTTCTTAAATACCAAAACTTATCTCTGATTTGTATCTTGATAAAAAGGAAGAGGATAGGGAGAGCACCAACTTGTTACATAGCCTTTGGGATGCTAATATGGAGATGTCTTCTTCTTTGTTTCTTGACATAGAGGTAGAAAGTGCCGTGGTATAGTTTGATCTCTCATCGGCTACATCAAAAGCCACCGTAGCGACCGCATGTGGATAAAGACCACCGCTGCATCCACATAAAAAGACGGTAAATTATCCACCGCCGCACACAAAACTAAGCTTGAGAATGGGTCAGATCGAGACCAGATCCACCAGAAAAGGTCCACCACCATCCGGATGCGGATCCAAAGAATACACATGGGATCTGGATCCTAATATGGACCAAATCGGATCCAAAAAGTTATTTTATATATTATTTTACATCGATAAAATAATACATAACAAAAACATATTATATAATATATATGTATATATAAAATAATATAAAATATATTAATAACTAGGTTGGATCCTGATTGGATCCACTTGTACCCTGATTTGATCTAATTATTATTCAGATCCAAATTTTGGATCCAGATTCGATAAGTAGAATCCAATACTTGGATCCATACCCACATCCAGATAGGATCCAAAATTCGAGTTTTAGATCCAAACTAGATAAATTCTCAACCCTATACAATGCAGACCATGTGTATAGTATATATTATTACTTTGTCGATTGATAGATGATGTTTTGGAATAAAACGAGGATTCCATAAGGTCTAGGTTTTATGAAAACAAAATAAAGCCTCACATTGAATCCTTGTCCAGAAAGTACTTTTAGCAAAGGAAATATCTACGATGCTGTATAATCAAATTCTAAGACCAATAATAAAATTTGAATCTAAAAAATGATACAGATTTTGTAGATTTGTGAACACTTATTTCGAGGGTGAAATAGACGATCTAGATAATTTTTTATAATATACACTCTTTTTAGAGCTTGAAATCCGAATTTGGCTTTACAACCATAATGTTCAAGTAGGGATGACTCATGTAACGGTTTTCCAAAACTTGAATTGTAATTATGGATGAGTTATGAGGTGAGGCTTCACTTACTTTTATAGGGCTGCAGCCCTATCAAACCATATTCCTTTGGAAGGATTAATATCATACACATACACGCACTATGATTGGAAAAAAAAAAAAAAAATACTATACACGTTCAGCATTGATATATATTATGAAATGGGTGCAGTTTGTATAGAGCCTAGGCTCTAAACAACCAAATTAGAGCCTACCTTCACATAGTTCCGAGAAATGTGGTTTTAATACTGGAAATTTTTATGATAACCTTAAAATATATTTTCATTTTTATTTATAAAGTTTAAAGGTTAAAAAATAGCATAGATCGACACATCTATGAAAACTCGAAAATATTGAAAATCAAACGGTCCAAAAATACCTTACAAAATACACTATTTTCAAAACATGCAATCCATTTTTTTCTCATGTTTATGCATCCTGAGGTCAAAACGATCAATTTTAAGATATTTAGGCATCCAAACAACCTCCTCTAGTGAAAGTTTTGAGATAGGCTCTTATTTGATTGTTTAGAGCGTCAGCTCTATATAAACATTTCCCTTGAAATATGCATTTTCTGAAGTAAAGTAAACCACAAGGACAAGTAACCGGCCTTACTGATGCGTATAGATATTGGCAGTGACGTTATCATAGTCGGACTGGAAGTTACGAAGCTTTAGTTTCTGGGCGAGGTCCCAAATGGGGTTCATTTGTTTTCCATTTACACCTTCAACCCAATTTGCTCCAATCTCCACATTGAGCCCTTGAAATGTGGTCTTGCACATGCGACCACCAATCCTATTAGTGGCCTCTAATATCAAGAAATCTTTGATTCCTGCTTCAGATAATGTCTTTGCAGCTGTGATACCTGAAAATTGAGGTACCCAAGAGAAGACTTGTCAGTCCTCAGCAGTGTGCTAAAACTCGAGCAAGTTCACTCGGATTCGTGTGAGTCTACATGGACTCCGCCAAGTTACTTAAAAACTCGCCAAAGTAAGCAAGAACAGGCCAAACTGGGTCCAGTTTGTACTGACGAAATGGACCTGAGACTTGCCAACTCCGAGCCTTGTTTTTTAACCTTAATCAGGGAAAAATATCCAACCAACGCTCCTAAATGGTATAATGTAAAATAGTTAAAACAGATACACTGTATATGCTTATAAACGAATCGCAGGTATGAGCCATTGCTTTTAAGCCGATATGGATCATTAGCAAAATAGCGGCTCATGTCTGTCGCTCATTGATAATTACAACGGTGGATGCGTGGTCTGGGTACCTTATATGATCCCCATACAAGTACAATATACGGTTACAGGAAGGAAGCTCAAATATTATAAAATATAGTACTGGTTTAACGAGGGTAAAATAACTGTAAGTTTTGGTTGATAAATAGTTGAGATTAATTGTATATGAGTAAATTTTTTGCATTAGAATCTGAGGTTGGTCTCTTCAACCTAATAGTATGAGTATTGGAAAAATTATAAATACTCCCCAATTTTAACTTTCAATATATCTTACAACTCAATACTTTTTTTATTATATGGTAAACCTTAATATTATTTTTTTTTATATTTACCTCGAGTCATATAATCAAACAATTTATGATCAAAATATTAATTTTCTCTCTCTTTCCCTTTTCAAGACATATTCTCTCTCTAGTTACAAACAAACTCTCTCTCACCTGTCCTCTCTATCTCCCTCCGTCAGTTTTCTCTCTTTATCTCTTTCTACCCTTCCTTACTCTTTTTCTATCTACCCTCACCATTTTTCTCTATCTATATTTCTCTCTACCCTCTCTCACTACTTTTCTTTTTATCTTTCACTGTCTACCCTCCCTCACTTTCTCTATCTCTCTTTCTCTCTCTACCTTCTCTCATTCTTTTTCTCTCTACTACTCACATGCTTGTAATGAAAACACGTTTTTGTGCCTGACCAACTAAAATTTTACAGTCGGGAACAAAGACATGTCGAACCGCAAATAAATTTCGATTTGGCACAAAAAATGTGCTGAACCGCATTATGGGTATAAGAAAGTTATTGGAATCCAATACGGTCCGACAAGTTTTTATGCCAGACAGCAAATTGTTTTTCGTTTCGATACAAAAACGTGTTGAACCGCATTATGGGCACGTGAGTGGTAGAGAGAAAAAGAACTGAGGGAGGGCAAAGAGAGATAAGAGAGAATAAAGGAGAGTAGAGAGAGAAAAAGAGAGGGCATGGGTGGAGAGAGGTAGGGAGAGAAAGTAAGAGACGGCCACCCGTGTAAAATGACAAAAGATGTAAAATGACAAAAGAGAAAACAAAAAGGAAAAGTGGAAAAAAATGGCATTTTAGTTTAAAAAAGCTTTGACTATTTGACTAGGGGTAACTACAATGAGTAATAATGTGGGGGTTTAGAGTATAATAGAAAACGTATTGGGGTTAAGACGTGTGGAAAGTTGAAATTGGGGGTCTCTATAATTTTCCTAATGGGTCGTTTGGGTATTGAAAATATAGTCTAGGAAATATATTACTGACATAATATATTACCTACAAATAGATTGATATTGTTTTGGTAATATTCATATGCAACTTGGAAAATACTTGGCTACTGAAGAAATCTGGGAAAATGCATTATCACTATCTTGGCTAAAAAGTATTGTCTTAAGTTTATCGACAGTAAGGTGGTTTTTTTGACATTTTAAAAGTTTATTCCTTTTCTCTCTGGCCATAAACTCTAAAATTTACAGACACTCATCATCAAAATTTCTCTCTTCCAACCAATTTCTCGCTCTAAAATCTTTTCTCGCTCTAAAATCTGCAGGTCCATAAACTCTCAAATTCACAGGTACTCACCATCAAATTTATTCTCTTCCAACTAATTTCTCTCTCTAAAATCCGCAAGACCATAAACTTTCAAATATACAGCCACTCATCCTCAAATTTTCTCTCTTCCAACCAATTACTCTCTCTAAAATCTGCATGAGCCAACCAACAGAATCTCCTCTCTGACCATAACTCATTATCTCTATCTCAATTTTACAGCATCCGTCTTCATAATCTTCTCAATGAAACAATGGCGAATAATAACCTGTGCATCACATTCCCAACCTTCTTTAATCGTCCAGTTTCATTGAACATAATGCAATCACCCGTGAGCCTATGCACTGTTGTCACCTACACTCAATCGAGCATCCAAAAATGGCTTGACAATGGCTACGATACTTGCCTTGCAACTAACCAAATCCTTCAAACAAAAAATTCATCTAGATATTCACCCGGGCCACAATAAATCACTAGTGTCTGTCATCTGGACCACGCAATGGATGTCCCATGTTGTATTATTTGACCACCGAACATTGATGTGTTGCATCCAAAACCCCGTGGATTATAGGTGTATGGTAAATTGTCTCAAATATTTATTTTCCAAACCTAGGTTCTTTGAAATTCAGTACAAATAGTTCTTACGAAGAATAACAGGAGGCTGTGACATATTGGTACGTGAAAATTTAAAAAAATTGTGGCAGTGGCTATACCCTGTCACTTTGGCTACTCTTTAATGCCTTATCAAAATTTGGATGGAAGAGAATCAGAGCCCGAACCCTAATCGAAACGAACCATTTTATTCCTAGTTCAGGCCTTGTCGAACCACGCCATATCCAAGGCATTGTTGGAGTCATGGTTTCTTAAGAGATATTGACTAAGGTTGGTCGATTTGCTAGAGAGAGAGAAATTGAGAGTTCCTTGTTAAAGCGGGTTTGTATACTTGTTCTTGTTAGTATTTTAATGGCGGCCATGAGCTTGGAGATTTGGAGAAAAGCAGTCAGGGTTTTGGCTCTGGGAGAACATTGCCAAGGATTCGGAGGTCAACTTTTAGTTGCAGAAAAAACAAGGGATCATAGACACCGTAACGAGGGGAAATTAGGGGCGAGCCAATTTCATACGTTTGGGGGAAGGGGGAGAGAGAGAGAGGCATGAGAGAGAGAAAGTAGGGCTTACCAGGTTTGTTAGGTTTTTGAGAGCTTGAGGTGGCGAGCCTCAGATTTTGAGATTCTAGCTAGAGATAGGTTTTCTTTTCAGGCAGTTGGCATACGGATGCATCCTTAGATATAATGCATATTCAAATTTTATCATGGTAAATAATTATGATGTAAAATGTTTTTAAGATTTATTTCAAAATTTATTTTTATATTTAATTATAAAATTTTAAATTTAAAAAATAATTAAAATAAAATAAACTTATAAACATATGAAAATCTTGAAAATAAACGGTATAGATAATATGTAAAAAATGTACCATTTTTTAAACTTAAAATCTTTTTATTTTTCATCCTCATACATCTCGAAATCGAGATGATCAATTAAAAGGTTTTTCCACCATTAAAACTACAATTTCCGATGGATTTTATAAATATATCCGTGGTTCTACATTATAAGGTTGCATCATTATATAAACTTTTTTTTTCTTTTTATTAAAGGACTTATCAAGTGCATAATAGATATTTTTGCTTCCTTACAATGGTTTCCTGATTTTTAGATAAATATCAGATAATCTATTTTTATTTTTTTATTATTAAAATATACCCGAATATTTGTAAACATCGTACTTTTTTTTATAATCTATTTTCATGTAATAGACCTTTAAATATTTTTCCATTAAAATCTGAGGTTTGTCACGTCAACCAACGTCTAACAACATTTATTAAGTTTGTCGTATTCGTCTTTTTTGTCCTGATAAATAATGCACTGTCCTCTGATAAAGAATGCACTGTCCTCTGTCCTCTGTCCTCTGTCCTCTGATAAATAATGCACTGTCCTCCTAGGGCTCTTCGTCCAAAGGTGTTGGCCACTATTTATTATTTTGTAACAGAGACGAAACTACCTCGTGTAAATAACATTCATCCAAGCAAAATTATAAGAAAAAGAGTTTCGATATACAACCAATTAAAAAATAAAAAAGTATAAAAGTATTCCATGACTATGTACAACTTCAATAGAATTTTTTTTTAACTTACCATGCACAACTTATCAGATTTCACGGTTATAAATAATTATGATCTCTACCTATCATTGTGTACAATCCCTTTAAAACATTCTCCAAATATGCTCTCTTACTATCAATATACCACCTATTAAAATTGAGAAAATTACATACGGATTCTATTTTCACCCCTTTATTATTATATAAAAATATTTTTTTCCCAAATTACAACGAGCACCCCACTCCTTGACAGCCTTTTTTCTTCTTTTTTTCACCCATTCCTTGACAGCCTTTTTTCTTCTTTTTTTCACCCACTCCTTGACAGCCTTTTTTCTTCTTTTTTTCACCCACTCCTTGACAGCCTTTATAGAACGCATACTGCGCATCTACTAGACCAGTCAAAGCACCTAACTGTGTTGATTTTTTTGAGCCATACAGAAATTTATTTCCCCTGAGATTATTACGTGAGTTGTAGAGATTTAAATCCCCAAAATTTGAGATATAAAGAGTATCCCTAACATGTATTTTACAGGGAGTAATTAGATCGTACACTCGTATAGGAGTAAATGATTTTTCTCGTTCAAAAGAATTTCAATATATAATTAATTAAAAATCTTAAGAAATTTACATATGAATACAAAAAAAGTATATAAAATACAAAATGGGTCCAATTTAGCTAAAAATTGAGTGGAGCCTCGGTACCCCATGTTATTAATTTTTTTGCCTGTAATGCCTCACGGTATGAGAATGTCATACTGAGGCTATTTTTAATTTTTTATTTTAAATTTTTATTTTTTTTGATAGTAGGGTTGTGTCCTAAAGTTTAAGGTAATACAAAGAGCCGTCTAAGGTAATATAAAGAGCCGTCTGAGGTCCTCATCCTCAGATTGCCTATGTTCCGCTATTAAAACTCAAATTAGGCAATTGAGGATGGGGACTTCGCATTCAGAAAGCCCTGATTACTCCAAATAATGGTTTGAGATCCCATCCTCACATCGCATATGTTTAGCTATAATAGCAAAAAAATAGCTAGTCTGACGATGGGGACATTTGGACTCAAACCTTGGATTAAGAGGCCATTGCTCTAAACCTTAGGACACAACCTAGGTATGGAAAAAAAACCAAAAAAATTAATTCAAAAGCAGTCCCAGACATCTAATCTTTTGCTAAATTAGATCCCTTTTATATTTTAGTTACACTTTTCGTATCCATGTGTAAATTTCTCAAAATTCTTCGAAATGTGCTCTCTCTCTGTTTACCAATTAAAGTTTCTTTTAAATAAAGTCCCAATACAATCTCTCTCTCTACCAATTAAAATTTCTTCCCAATAAAGTCCCAATACAATCTCTCTTTCTCTCCATCTCTCTCAAAGATACACAGAGACAGCTAAAAGAGGTATTGGTCCTTTTCACTGGAGGGAAATCCTGCAAAGTTTTTTTTTTTTGGTTATATTTGTAACCACAGCCTTGAATGTTTTTCACATTGCAGAAAACTTTAAACTTAATCAAAATTTTAAAATATTTGTCTTGATGAAACAACCCCAAATACCGTGTTTTCATTCTTCTTCAAATAGAAACCACGCTTCATTTGTGTTGCAAGTTGAAACTACACAAGGCATGCATGCAGAAAGAGAGATGCCTGCGTGCACATTGCACGCAGAGAGATCCATTGAGAGAGAGAGAGATCCATTCAAAGAGAGAGAGATGCCTGCATGCACACGGAGAGAACCATTTACAGAGAGAGAGAGAGGGAGACAGACCTGACATTCCGGCACCAATGACAATGACTGAGGTTGCAGAGGTGGCGGTTACAAAACTCAACCCCAAAATCCACACCAGTAAAAGACCTCTCACCTCCAACCCTTCCATGCCTGAAATGTAGAGCTTCAGCCTGGCCTTCTGTCTTCCTCACTAATGCCCGTCTCCACTCTTTATTTATAGTGATATTATCCACTGAATATCTAATACTCTAACATCGAGACCGTCTCCCTTCTTTATTTACAATGATATCATCCACTCGATATCTTATACTCTAAGATCGAGAAAGGTGACATGGTACACGTTATTGCCACATCTTTCCGCATCATAAACAGGTGGTATATGCTATGTTGTAGACCAACATTCACACTTTATTAGGGAAAAGTTTATATAGAGCGAAGGCGTTTTGTTTTTTTTTTTTTTTTTTAATAAAAATTTCACAATTTTATTGAACTGAAATGCAATTAGAGAGTCCGAAACATAAATAAAAAGAAGGGAGGAACTTCTTTTGGTAAGAGAATATGTCACTACATTAGCCTCTTTATAAACATGAATAAAAGAAATAGAAAGAGAAAATAAGAGATCCAAAAGATAAAGCCTTAAAGTTTTATAAAAACAGTTGTTCTTTATTGCACCACAAAATCACATTAAGATAATCACCCTCAATGATGAATTCAATCCCTAGCTTCCTCTCCACAATAATTTGTAACCCAAAAAGGAGGGCGTACAGCTCAACATAATTAACAGTCCTAGCCCCAAGTGGCCCCACATACGAAAAAATCACATTGCTCAGCCAGTCTCGTAGCACCTCTCCAAATCCTGCTTGTCATGGGTTGCCTTTCGAACTACCGTCAAAGTTAATTTTGGACACCCTAGCTGGCAGAGCCATCCATTTGCCTAAAGCCTGACATTTATAAATATTGAAATGGAAATGGTATTCAAGTTTCTCCTGACATCCACTTCAGTGATGTCCTTACCACATAGAGTAACAAAAAGATAGAGCCATATAGCATGTAGAAATATGTCCAACATTTTTTCAAAAGGCATACAAACACCTTAAAAAAACTCTCATATTTTTCTCTAAACAATCAAATTTGAGCCTACCTCAAAAATCACTAGAAGAGATTGTTTTAATGCCCAAATATACTCAAATTCATATCTCGGCATCAAGATGCATAGACATGAGAAAAAAATGGATTTCAAGTTTTGAAAATAGCCTATTTTGTAACGCACTTTTAGACCGTCAATTTTCAAGATTTTCATAGATCTCTCAATCTACACTATTTTTTAAGCTTTAAACTTTATAAATAAAGATGAAAATATATTTTAAGGCTATCAATAAGATTTTCAGTATTGAAACCATATTTCTCAATACTATTTGAAGGTAGGCTCTAATTTGATTGTTTAGAGCCTAGGCTCTATACAAACCACACCCTATTTATTATGTTAGGAAAACGTTTATTTAGAGCCTAGGCTCTAAACAATTGAATCAGAGCCTACCCCAAAAATTAAGAGGTTGTTTTAATACCTAACTATGCTCAAATTGAGCATCTTGACATTCAAATGTATGGACATTAGAAGAAAAAAAAGATTTAAAGTTTTAGAAAAGGTGTATCTTGTAATGCATTTTTTTACCGTCAATTTTAAGATTTTCAAGTTTTCATAGATCTGCTCGATCAACACTATTTTTGAAAATTTAAATTTTCTAATTAGAGTTGAAAATATATTTTGAGGCTATCATAAAGATTTTCAGTATTGAAATCACATTTCTCAACACTATTTGAAGGTGGGCTCTACTTTGATTGTTTAGAGCCTCAGCTCTATACAAACCGCACCCTTTATGTAAAGGAAAAATACAATGAGACTATTTATCTTTTAAGTACAAGGGGGTCACAATTGATCTTGACCATTGGATGTAAAATTAGATGGCTATATTTATTCTATTGACCAAGTTTAAACTTCAAAATAAATTTTTTCGAACTTTGTGACACACCCAAGCTATCAAATTTTACATTGGATGGTTGTAAGTAATTGTGACCTCCTTGTATCAAAGGTGAATGGTCTTGTTGTCTACAATCCCTTAAATATTTGTCATGTAGCTATGTCTTAGATTACTTCCCCCATCAATTGGAATGGATGTTCATGACTATGGCACGTTTGTTCACGTGAAACTTTTTTCTAGCATGAAAAAATTCTCTCATGCAGTTAAATGTTAGAATATTTTTACATCAATTAGTTATCAATTCGTGTAAGAAGATGCACTAAGACCGATTGGTATAAAAATATTCACACACTTGACTGCATGAGAGAATTTTTTCATGTGAACCAAAAGTGAGACCGCAAACATTGTATCATCTCTTTCCAAAAATCAGCTCTTAGTTGAATGTGTTTTTTTTTTTTTTTCAACATTTTCAAGTTTTGATGAGTTGTGCCTCCTTTATTTTAATCCTAATTACGATAATTATGTTAAATGAAATTAATTATCATCCAAACATGTCTTAAAAATATAATCCTCATATTTTTATTAGGCTGTGAATTATGTACGGACACAAAAAAACAATACTAAAATATGAAATGAGTCAATTTTGAGTTAAATTACGTGGAAAGTTGGTCAACTTGAGGTTTTTTATTTTTTCCAAACCGTATTTTATTTTATTTTTGAGTTTTTTTTATAGTAGGGTGTAACAGTGCTCTATCTGTCAGTCCGATGTTAGCATCATCAGACCGACTTTTACGGGGCTTCAAAGCAGTCCGAGGTTGGCATTCTTGGACCGCAACGACTGACTTTATTAAGCATTCAAAGGTGGCCCAAGCTGCTCATTCTTGGACAGCTTTCTCTGGTGTTCTTCAAGGTGGTGCGAGGCTGGCATCCTCATACCACATTGGCGCATTTATTTGCTAAGAAATATGGCCTTTTGAGGATGACAACTTCATACTGCCTTCTAGACTGGGCACTGTCCTACAAACGAAAAAATTAAAAAGCAATTGAAAAAAATAAAAAAACACGAATTGATCGACCTTCAGTATAATTTTCACCCATATATTTTTTTGTGTCCGTTTGTAAATTAGTCTAAAATATAACGCCAATACTCATCATTTCTTAAACAATCACATACCAAGAGAGAGAGAGTGCTGACCACTGAAATATAACACCAATGCACCTCGTTGCTTAGAGAGAGAGAGAGAGAGCATGTCGATCTATCTTAAACTTCAGTTTTTTAGGGTAAAATGCCTCTCTTTTAAATGCTATTATGTAAACTCTCTCATTCATTCGTGCATGTTGATAAGTCTCTCTACTAAATTACACATTCTTGGTATAAGATTTGACTAATGATACTATGAGACCCTCCCACATCTATGTGAGTAGGATGTCAAAGGATCATCATTAAATTATGACATAAATTTTTAAAAAAGTTATCAATAAACCCATTCACCCAAGTCCCACACCCATGTGATAACGTTTATAGAGATATGTATCAAAATTTAATGGTGATCATTTGGGATCCTACTCACATGAGTGTGGAAGGGTATCATAGTATCATTCCTCATAAGATTTTTAGAAAATCTCAAGGGCCCTTCCTCACCTAATGGGAAAGATTATCTCTCCCCATTCGCCTTTCATAAATCATTTTCAGAAGGACCCGGTTTCTATGAGTCCATGCAGAAATGATTATATTCTTAAAATTCTATTTTGAGATGGATTTTCGGATTCAATTTTTATGGACATGTAATATATAAAAAATAAATAAATTTTAAGGAATAAAAATAATGATTTTATAAAAAAATATTTGCACCGTTAGTTTCAATTGTTTTTAGATGGACCACTTATTTGCATCCCTCTTTAAGATGGATGCTTTCCTTTGGGCCGCATATTGTAGAAATGCGGTTCGGCCCGCATGAAACATTTTTTCTTTTCAAAATTCCCATTTTCTGTCCTGTAAAAAAATAGACTAGGTATTGGCACATGGGTGGTATAAGGTGGTAAACTTGTTTGTAGAAGAAAAGATATGTACACTGTCCATTTTAGCCAGTTGATGCGAATTTGATATCTTCGAAGACAGTATCATAAAATGACATATTTTTTAAGATAGTGTTAAACCTATATTTTCTAAAAAAAAAGGTGTAGATTGTTGCAACTTTAATTATACAAGTAAAGATTATATAAACTTTTTCCTATATCTATTTGGATATGCCATTTTTATGATGAATTTAGAATTCCTTACTCTGCACTTTTGACTACAAAATGCCTCGTTTTTTTTTTTTTTGCATAACTAGTCTTTTTTTTTTAAATTCCAATATTTTTCTATTTTAAGATAGATATATATTTCTCAGGGCGAAATATATGTAGTTATTTTCATTAGAATCCCTATTTTTTGCAGGAATGATTTTTAAGTTATGATATACAAATTTTTCTAAGCTGTTTTAATTTATTTTTCTTATTATTGCCTCACTGTAGTTTATTTTTCTAAAAAATACTGTTGGATAATAAACAATATTGACTTTAAATGGACTTCGACATGAAGTTTTCTTAGCTACTGTCCTTATGCTTTTAAAATTAATCAATATTAGTATATTATTAATTTTTATTTAAAATTTCCTTTATTTTTATATTCTTTATATATTTACTTCAATTTATCTTGATATTATATATACTTATTCAACACCCATATTACTTTTTTCGCAAATTTTTGTGTTTAATTCTATTTATTAAATTCTTTGATATAGATTTTAATTGGAATTTCTTTCCCAAAAAAATATTTTATTTTTATTTTATTTTATTTTTTATACAACTTTTTTTAAAAAAGAAGTGATTTTGAAATGTCTTATTATCATATTAATTTCTCGTTATAGTAGTTCTTTGCCCTATTTAACCGAAAATAAGGCGTGACATTCTATGCTATTTGTTACTAGGTTAATTTGTGTGGAGTTTTGTCTTAGTTCGGTCGCTAGTAAGCTACATCCCTAGTCCTCATAGTGATGCTAATGGTCTTACCCAATGGTTTAAAAACGGATCGGTGACCGGATCGGACTTCCAAAAAACCGATTTGGATCGGCGAATCGGCGATCCGGATCGGGAATCTGGTGAATCGGTCCGAATAAAGCTTAAAAAAAATTCGAAAAATTTATTAAAATTCATTATGAATATTGTTTTTTAGGAATTCAATAAGAAATGAGGGTATTCCATTAAGAATTTTCATGTTTTTGAATGAATATGCGAATATTGATATGTTCTTTTCCTGCATGAACCGCCATTCAGCATTTAATTTACATCACACAAAAGGATAAACATATAATTATCATGGAATAAGTATATAAACATACATGGACTATAATAAAGCATAAAATTAGTAACATATGATCTAAAAATAAAATGATAGACGACGTTATTGTTCTTCTTGGTCACGCTGGTGCCATTGATTGAATTCGTTTAACAATTCATTGATTCGATCTAAAAACGAATCATCGATATTAGCAGGCGTCTGACTATTCCCAAATCCCTGAGTGTTAGTGTTTTGTTGTGTTCCCAATCTAAAATCCCCGAAGATTGTTCATCCTTCATGCTCACCTGCACTGTCGTGCTCATCCCTACACTGTTGCTGTTGGGACTCGATATGTGAATAATATGGCTGGGATAGGGTGGCCTCAGAATCATCATCTCTCTCATTTTCTCTTTGAATAATATGGATTAAAAAATAATAATAACAAATTTTCAAAAAAATCGATCATGGATTAAAAAAAAAAAATCACAAATTTTCAAAAAATTCTATCATGGATTAAAAAAAAGAATTCGATCATGGATTAAAAAAAAAAAATCACAAATTTTCAAAAAATTCAATCATGGATTACAAAAAATTCGATCATGGATTACATAAAATTCGATCATGGATTACATAAAATTCGATCATGGGTTACAAAAAAAAACAAACAAAAAATTCAATCGTGGATTACAAAAAAAGAAAAAAACAATTCGATCATGGATTACAAAAAATTCAATCATGGATTACTAAAAACTCTATCATGGGTTACAAAAAAAGCAAAAAACAAAAAATTCGATCATGGATTACAAAAAAAAAAACAAACATTTCGAACATGGATTACAAAAAAAAAACAAACATTTCGATCATGTATTACAAAACATTCGGTCATGGATTACAAAAAATTCTATCGTGGGTTACAAAAAAAAAAAAAAAAAAAAAAAAATTCAACCATGGATTACAAGAAAAAAAAACAAACATTTCGATCATGGATTACAAAAAATTCGATCATGGATTACAAAAAATTCTATCATGAGTTACAAAAAAAAAAAAAAAAAATCGATCATGGATTACAAAAAAAAAAAAACAATTCGATCATGGATTACAAGAAAATCGATCAAGTATTGCAAAAAAATGTATCATAGATTACCAAAAAAAAAAAAAGAAAAAAAAAAAAAAAAATCCGTAATGGACTCGCCGATTCCGTACAGTGAACCGGCGAGTCACTGTACAGAATCGTCTGGTTCTCTCTAGAACCGGACAATTCCCGTTTTTTTCGTCGATTCAATCCGTCTATGGCGATTTCCAAGTCGAACCGGGCGAGTCCGGTTCGACTCGGCATTTTTTTAAACACTGGTCTTACCCGATGGCATTCATGTACAATATGCTCCCTATATGAGCATTATATGCTTCCGTATATTCTTCTGGAATTGTCTACAAAAAAAAAAAGATTATCTGTCTTTTGTATATGGGTGTGACAATTATTTCTATTCGTCAAATATCAAATCCGATATCAAATGTAAAACATGTCTTAGAGCATCAAACGTCCCCAAACTGATTACGAACCCTCGGCTACATGATTAAAAGCAAAATAAATCTAATTCAATATATAAATATAACTTCATCCTCTTTTAGGATGAAGTTGATGAAGTTAACCCGACAGAAAATGAATATATAAATAAATCTTGTCCAAATTCAAAATTCCCTCTCCTTTTCTAGGGACCATAAAAGTCTTAGTTTGTGCCCAACCATTGGAGCTAAAGCCTCCCTTAAAAGGTGGGCCATTTTGACATATTCAAACTAGAAAGATGCCTTTCTGTTTGATTACTAATAACGTGCCCATGATCATTTGCGAAGCCATGACTTCTCTTTCTTTATCCTAAATTAGGTCGCACATCATTATATCATTTCAATAGCTTGATGCCTTGTATTTTAATAGCATTATAATTGCATACACTTGCTTTTTATAAAACGGGGTTTTAAATAATAGAAATAATCTTTTCGAGATTTGTGGATAAGTTGTTGTTTTTACGTTGAGGGGCTGTTTGGATAGTTGGAAATATATTGTTTGTGAAATATATTACTGACGTAATATATTATCTGTAAATAGATTGTTACTGTTTGAGTAGTATTTAAATGTAACCTGAAAAATACATTGTTACTGATTGGCTATGTCCAGAAGAAATATGGGAAACGCACTACTTAATATTTTTTTTTCTTTTTTGGCTTTATATCCAAAACATGGTTGAGCGTACAATCCCTATTAGTATGTAGCTTAAACTTTATAATTGCATCAGGCATAAGAATTAGCGACACCTTTTGTATGCCTTTGCGTCTTGACTTGGAATCACATATTTTCAAGATGTTAACACTTTGGAATTACATACTTTTATTATGATAAGTCATCATATTTTTTATGTTTTCTTTTCTTGTGCTAAAGCCCTTCAATCATCTCTTTCCAGAAAACTTCTATGGCAAACTCAAAAGAAAATTTTTTTTGGGAGAAATTTGGCTAGTAACCTAAAAGGCTTTATAAATAAATGAGATGTATTGGAGGAGAAATTATGCTGGGGCATTAGAGGAGATTGAAGAGGTAAATTAATTTTAAAAAGTTATGAAAAAAAAGAAAAGAAAACAATTCAAGTACACTGATTTGACGATTTTCTGTGAGTGAACTCAAGTATTTTGAATTTATCAGCAAACAATAGCAGCAAAAAAAAAAAAAAAAAACCAAAAAAATAAACAAACTGATCTTAGTCGAGAACCCAAATCCGTTTTTTTTGGAACAATAGCTACTGGTTGCATAACATATATGGAAATAAACAATAGCTAGGTTGCAGAAGATGGCCTGGGGCTATCGGGTTTTAGCTGCCAGTTGAACCCCGATCTGTTTTTTTAGAACAATGGCTACCGGCATAACCCAAAAAATAAACCTGGATATCTGAAAATAAACAATAGCTAGCTAGGTTGCAAAAAATGGGCTGGGCCTGTTGGGTTTTAGCTGCTTGTTTAAGAAGATGGGGGCTGTGTGGGGCTGTGTGATTTGATTTTTGAGGTTTAAATATATGTGCGATTCGGTTTGCAAAGGAGATATTGGTTGTATAAGATGCTACCACGTTTTAGCTGCTAGTTGAATAACCTTTTTTGTCGTGGTTGGGATTTTTGGGTTTTTTGGACTTCTTTCTATTGTCGTTGGGATTTTTGGGTTTTTTTGGTAGAGTCGCACACGTAATAGATTTTTCACCTTTGACCGCGTGTAATAGATTTATTGATTTTTTGGAAAATTTCGGATAATCGTTTTCCATTAAAGTGTACTCAAATAAATAATGGAAATGTCATATTTCCTGTAATCTATTTTCATGTATTAGATTTCTAGGTTCCCAAATGGCCCCTAATTCTTGGCAGATCAGAAGATTCCCACTACAGTTTTGAACCGGAAACTTCTTATTCTAACAATCCGCTTTATATATAAGGAAACTTCTTGTTGTGAAAAAAGACGGATACTCTAATACTAGAACAATCCACTTCGCAATTCATGTAACATGTCATATTAACCTAAGATTCATCCTCAAAGAGATAAAAGAAGAACAATCAAGATAAGATAGAAGAAAAATAATTTCTCATTCAACAATGAAAAATGAGATAAATAAAAGCATTACAAATTTGATATATGTGACTAAATTTTCCCACAATATACATTTCTTCAAATAGAAGTTCTTGTAACTATATTTACTATAATAATTACCCATTTACAATAATAATAGCAGACCACCTCGTGGTTTCATAACTTCCTATTACAAAAGATTACAAATACTTCTTCACTACATCACTCAATTTAAAATAAAATAAAAATTAATATAATTTCTAAAAAATACACTTTAACAATTTTATCACTTATGTACCCTAAAAATATTAAAGTATAATGCTCTCCCACCGAACAAACGCCTTTTAAAGTGGGGTGGGTGACCCAATAAAAAGATACAACAACAGTTATTGGAACCCACGGACTGAGATATAAATATGAAGAGAACATGTTTTAATACGGCTTAACACTTTCTTTTTTTTATTTTTTTATGCTATAAATATATTCAACACTTACCTAGACACATTACCAATCTTCGTACATCCCGTGGTATTTTAGGGGAAGAAAGCATTAGTGTTGATCGTGGTTGTATGTGAACTGGGTTAAGAAATAAAATCGTAAAAAGAACAGTAGGGGCAGTTTAGGAAGATTGCATTAGTCTTTTGGAGGTTTGGGTTTAGTTCTATATATTTTCTAAAGAAAATACCATCTACTAGTAGTAGAATGTGCATTCCGTATTTTAATTGTGTCTTTGATAGTTCAAAATGATATATTGTTAACAGTTATCATTAAGAATTTATAGTATTACTTTCTTGTTTAAACTCTCGTGCCATATCAAAATTACAAAAGAGTCTCAAAATACTTTTGAGAGTATCTTACAAATGTATGAATGTTTTATAATGTAAATTTGAGGTTCAAAACATACCACACAAAAGCTTTATAGAAAAAGGAGAAAAATGAGCACCGAGCTCTTTCTTGTCTATAACTTTCCCTCTCTCACTTTGTTCCGGTTTCTTGCTTGGCTGCCGTCAGCTATCGTTGACCATGTGATCAGCAACTCACAACGGTAATTTCACAAAACTATTTTGAACATTAGAAAAAAGGAGAAAAATTTATCACTAAACTCTTTCATGTCTGTAACTTTTTTTTTTTTTTCTTTTTTTTTTTGAAAAACAATAATAATTATATGTAACTTTCCCTCCCTCCATTTTCCATATCTCGTTGTTCTGGTTTTTTTGCTTGACTACTGTCTTTGTCTTTGAATGACAGTAGTCAACTAACATTGTTAAAAAAGAAAATAATGGACTATTTCTCTAATAAAGAATACGTGGATATGATTTTTTCTTTTTTTTGTTGTTCAAATTAGACTATTCCCATCCAAGAAAAGGGGAAGAAAATAAAGAAATCTAAGTGTTGCCCTTTCATTTATAGTCACTTTGAGATCTTGAAATTCATAAGATGATTTTCTTTGTTTATTTAAAAAATTAGCTCCCAGTTTGGAAAGCACGTGTATAAATGAGCAAACACATCCTATACGTATAGAGGTGGCAAGCCATGCGGCCATTGATGATACAATGCTAGGGGTGGCAACGGGTCGAGTCCGGTTGGATCTGGACCTCGACCTGAATGGTATTAGGGTTCAAAATTTGGACCCAGGCCCAGACTCGTCAGGTCCCAGGTCCAGTCGAATCCATTGCAAGCCTATGACTATGAGTTTTTTTTTTTTTTTTACCAATAATACTGTAAATATTGTCAATATTATGACACTATGAACACCTAGCGTACACTTCAAAAAAAATGATTGCCACCATATGTTATATGACTACAGGTACAAATCGGGTCCAACAAGATCCAAATCCGTATTCGTACCCGAATAATATTCAAATCCAAAATTTAAATCTATACCCAAAACCGAGGGTGGGTATATCCTCGGGTCCCGGGTCCGGTTGGTTCCATTACCATCCCTACACAATGCCCAAGAATCCTAAAGTGATACCAGCTACGTCCTTGAAAAGAAGTCCTTCGGTGAAGGGACACACATTGGTGCTTTATGGGAGGCTAATGAAAAGAATAGCCATTTAGAGTACTATTGCACGACCGATTCAGTTTTAAGTTTTAACCGTACCTCCTACCAAAGCTAAGAAAGATGCAATTTTAGGGAAAATGAATACAAAGAGAATATTTGTCACAATTAATTTTGTCTTTTAAATTTTAAAATAGATGGCTGTAAGAGTATTATTGAATAAATACAAAGTTCTATAAAAAATTATCGGACTTCATGACTCACACAAAAGCCATCCAATTTGACATCTAATGAGTGAGAATAGTTGTGACCTCCTTACTGTAAAAATAAATCGCCTTTTTGTAGACAATCTCTTCTTTTTTTTTTCTTTTTTGGACAATCCTTTTTATTATACATAACAAGATTCCTGAAGATTAACCCTTTTGGACAGTACCAAAACCAATATTCCAAGAAAATGATTTAAATACTACAAATTATGTACAAGGTTAGCTTATGATTTTATAGCATGCTTGAGTCAAAAAAACAAAAATCCTTAAAATAACTCTTTTTTTATAAAAAAAAGTCCTTTAATGCCAACTAAATAGTATATTATTTCACAATCAACAAATTTACGAAAATCTCATGTATTTGTTTAATTTTTAGGAAAATATCTCTATGCCTCTTATTTTTAGGTTGCATTTCACAATAAACTCAAGGTTTTAAAAGATATCTTGGGGCATAGAAATTATAGATTTTATTTCTTCTACCATTTTAGCTAATTTAAACATTTTTTTAAGTCAAACAAATCTAAAAAAACATGCCTTTTCTAAAAGCCATCTTCCCAAACTTCTAGAGAAAGAGAAGAGCCTCATGGAGGTGAGAAGTTACCGGGGGGAGAGAGAGATGTATGTTTAGAGAAACACAGAAGGAGAGAGAGTGAGAGAGACGCATGAAGAGAGAGAGAAAAAGAAATTTGGGGTATATAAGTGAAGAGAGAGAAATGATTGGGTTTAGAAATAACATATCTTTCTCACATTTGTTTAGATTAAAAAATAAGTTTAAAGTGGAAGATATCTTTTGAAACCTTGAGTTTATCAAGAAATGAAAGACAAAAATAAAGGATACGGGGACTGGATGCTACCTATGAATGCTACCAGTGACTGAATTTATCCATTTAATCACATTTACACCTTTGAATCCCTTTTAAGGTAAAAGGGGCTATATTTACAAGAATAAGACATATATTTATAAATTATTTACAAACTTGGTTGATGTAACTTATAATATAAATTTTATATTTAACTTATAATATAAAATTATAAGGTAAAATGGATTAATTTTAAATAATATAAAATAATGGTAATAAAGTCTTATTAGTTTTTTTTGTACTACTAGTAATTAATGTGAAGTACAAGAACACCAACGCTTTATTTGAAGAAGGAAAAGAGGAAATTGGTGAGACAGTAATCTTGCACTACCACATGGACCCGGTTTCTATATGGCCAAGCCCGCATACGTAGGAATGTGGGCCTCTTAATAAATCTATTTTTGAGATGGATTTTAAGATTTAATTTTTTGTAATCTCTAACATGGAGATCATGAATATAAATAAATAAATAAATTTTAAAAACTAGAAATAATAATTCTAGTATGAAAACATATGGACCATTAGTTTTCATTGTTTTTAGATGGAACACCTACTGGCATCCATCTTCAAGATGATGCTTTACAATTTCTAGATTGCATATGTAGAAATGCGGTCCAGCCCACATGAAACAATTTTCCTTACCACATTGTATATAGGCTCATTCATGTAAAAATCTCTTTTTAAGGATATTTTTCACTTCAATTTAGGATTCATTGTAGAATTTGTGGGTTATTAAAAAAATAGAAATAATATTTCATTTTAAAAATACTTAGATCCATTGCTTTTTTCCTCCACTAAGGAGATATGGGAAGTGATTAATGAGGTTTGTTTGAACAAAATTTAGGGTCCAAAAGACACTCTAAGATTGGATAGGGTTTGCCGCATGGAGTAACTTCAACCATTTTCATTCTTTATTTTTTGTAGTTCAGGATTCGAACTTGATATGCAATGCTACTAAATGTCAGTAACTAACAATTCAACCCTAAACCCAATTCCTAATTTTAAATAGGCGTTTTGAGGGGCTATAGGTAGCGGTGGCAACGGGTTGGGTTGGGGCCGGACCTTGATCCGATCCAAAAACTAAAATATCTATATGTTTAACTATATTTCATATATTAAGACGGAAACGTTATTGACCCCGACCTGGACCTAGATCTGATCGGACTCAGACCCGGACTCGAATAGTGTTCGGATCTGACTCTATGGGTCCAATTTTTTGACCCATACCCGGACCCAAATCGGGACTACACCTTCGACCAATCACGTCCGGGTCCATTGCCACCCCTAGACCTCTCACCATGTCCCAATACATTAGAAGAGGAAAAGTCACCTAAAAGTGACCATGGAGGAACCCCGAATGGAAGAATTAGATATTCAATAAATTCGAGCAAGATTAAAAAGATGAAATTTATCAAAATATCCATAAGATGTGAATTATTTAACATTTTATCCATTTGGAACTAATCTAATTTATGATCATGTGTTTTTTGATGGGTGTTTCAGAATTAAAAAAGAGATATACGTATAATGTTAAATAGTTGATCTTCTATAGGTATTCTGATTTGGAGGATACCCAAGGAACCAATGCAATACCTTCCATCGTCATGCTCCAAGAGCGTGCTCTGGACTACGAGGATGGGATGGGACAGTCATTCTCATCCTCAAGATCCATGGTGTTTGTCGATTGGGATAAACGACTCTTCTTGATTATGAAGATGCAGTCATGGAAGTACTTGAGAGGAAACCCATTCTCCAAGATCGAATGAATTTATGTTCCGAAGAGTTCGAAATCCTATTATGCGTGTAGGAAGATCTTTTTCCGCAGTAAGATCGTATTTTGTGTTGGGCTCATACCAATCGAGCCCTCTCTCGCAAATGTGTAGATGTGCATGGAGGACAATTATCATAAATATATTTTAATTTTCGGTTAATTAGAAACAAAAAAAAAAAAACATATTTTCTTAAACATGATCCACTTCCATTTTTTTTCATTTTTCATATTTTTTGACCAAAATAACCTTCACTTTCACAATACTTAAAATGGCGTAATGAACTTTAGATGTGTCTGATGTACGCGGAAGCTCCAAATCCGACAAGTTGATTTTTTGCAAATAAAATACAAAAAATAAAACATAAAACACATACCACAAGGGCACAAAGATTTATGTGGTTCACCCCATAAAAACTATATCCACGGGCATAACAAACTGAAATACACTATACAATGAAAGTTACATAAAAAAGATTTTGGAACAAAGAGTTACATCTCTAAACCTTGACAAAACCGAGTCGAGCAAACCTTTTTAAACCACTCTCTCTTCCTTCTCTTTCTTCTGACAACCACTATCGACAACACCAAATAGAAACGCGAGAACTGACTTTCTCTCTAAACCTCAACAAAACCGAGTCGAGCAATCCTTTTAAACCTCTCTTCATTCATTCTCTTTACTTCTGGCAAACATCACCGACAACACCAGATGGAGATGTGAGAGCAACGAGAGACTAAATTTCTCTCTAATTAACACCTTCAAACTATCTTTTCATTTTTTCAAGCACACATATTTAATAGATTCTTCCATATGAAACGCAAAGGAAAGGAGTTGCTCTTATGCTTATAAGGAGATTCAAAAAGGGCTACTTCACTTAAGGGACAATGTTAGATGGACGGTTAGTGTATTTCTGGGCAGACCTATGGTTATCAGAAAAGTTTATTTGGGAGTCTTATGGTGCAAATGTTTATGAGGACCTATATTACTCGCTAAACCCACGGTATTAGATTATGTAGGAGGCTCTCCTAAGACTTGGAACTTTCCCACTCCCACATTTGGTCATCTAATTAAAATATAGAAAGAGGTCGATGTTTTTGTTGTCCCGTTGCAGCAACAGAGAGATTGCTTAGTATGGATTTATTTCTCAAATGGGTTGTTATCCGTTAGAGCAACTTGGGATTTCATTGAGCAAAAGGGGACTTCTCAACCTTCTTTCAAAGCAATATGGTTTTCAAAATACCACCTTAGAGCTAAGTGATTTTTTTCATTGGCTCTAGATCAACGACTTCCTACCTCATTCTTCCTTCAATAACGAGGGATCGCAGTGGATTCTGTATGCCCCTTATGTAGCAATAATGATGATAATATTTTGTATTTGTTGTTCCAATGTGCTTTCTCACATGGTCTCTAGAAATCGATTGCATAAAGGTGCGGTAAACATCTTATTCCAAGCACATCCATTATGATAATGTTGAGAAATTGAATCGTTTTTAGATTCAAAACAGATGGGCTTCTAATAGCTGGATATCTCTTTTTTCACTTATATGGGAGGAACTCAACTATAGAATTTTTCTAATGAAGGTTTAACGGGGAGAGCAAATTCTTAGAAGGATCACTTATCATGTTTGCAACTTAGCAGATTCATTCAATATATCGAAAAAGGTAATAATTGAAAATTTGCAGATCCCGTGGTGCCAAAAACAACTAAAACCTCTAATCCAATTGCCTAGTCTATTCCACACCTTCAACATTTTACGTTTTTTCCACACCTTCAACGTTTTAAGTTCAATGTCGACAGGGCTTCTTTTCAAAATCCGAGAATAGCATGCGAAGGGAGTGCCTTTATTGCTGCTTTTGCCACACCTTCTGGTATTGCAATTAACAACTATCCAAGCCTTTTGGTACTGCGATTAAAAACTATACGGAATTCTATGCTTTGAAGGGGGGTATTGACTTGGCCATTCAACTCGACCATTTCCCACTTCAAATCAAAAGTGAGTCATCCCTGTTCGTCAACATCATTTGAGGCAGTTGGGCTCCATGGAGCCTCTATACGGTAGCATCCAACTGTCAACATAAGCTTCCAAACTATAGGTAGTCCATTTTCCACATTTATCATGAGGCCAACATGATCGTAGATACACTTGCCAAGAAGGCTACATCCTTTTCTGATCCTACAGTATGGCATTCTAGACCACCAAACTTTATTCCTGTTCATTTGCTTCATCTGTGTTTTCTTTATCTTTAATAATGAAAATGGGTAGGGAAAAAAAAAATGATGTGCAAATGACCTTCATGTAGTACAAAGATTAAGCGAATTACATTAATTGATCAAAGCATGTCAAACCAAATTGCAATTTGCTCCATAGTGTTCAGGAAAAAAAAAAAAAATGTATCAAAGACCAACAAAAGGCGGGCCGAAAGTAAAACTAAAAATAAAAATAAAATGAGAAGAATAATCATCACACCGCCAAATTTTAGAAATGTAGGTGACAACACTCAAAAAGCACGGCCCTAATGCCCTAAATAACGTAGGATTGCCTTGAACTGCAAAAGAATTTTATTGCAGATTTGAAACATACTGTACATCTTTTGGGACACTATTTTGCCCAACTTGATCAAAAACTCTCAACCTAGTAAAAAGGTTGTGAGCCAAGATGTATATATATATTCTTCATGCAACAAATAAAATACTCTTCGTTGAATAGCTTAACTTCTCTACCGTGTTAGCAGGCAAACCGAGATTCTCGCGAGGCCCAAGATTCTTGCAGGCCCATGAGCATTCATAAGAGTCTCTGAAAACCCCCATTGTGACAAACCCAACACCGCCCAAGTCACCCCACGAGCCCGCTTCATTCCACCAAAGAATCTGAAATTTACAACTGCTCGAAATAAACAAGCCCATCGAAGGCAAAAATGCATTTCTTGAAATGCAAGAATCCGGGTCTCTCTTAGGCTCCGCCTAATAATTTGATACAATAAGCAAGTGATGGGCTCAGTGGCAAACAATATCCGTCATTCAACCAAGATATCACGTCTTGTGGAGAACTTTTTCCTTAATTTGTTTTGCTTTCTCTTCGGCCCGAGCAGTGAAACCAACAGTACATGGCCGAAGAGATCTCGACCTTACCATTTGGCAGTACTCAGGGTCCTTATAGTGACCCTCTAATCTTATCCACTGAATCATTTGGTGATACATAGGGAAAAATCTCATTGCAACGGTTGCATATGTGAAGTAAGGGATGAGTGTGCAGATGACCACAAATAAAGTAAGCAGCCAATATGAAGGGGCAGGCGCACATGCTTCTATGAAGACCTTATAAGCAGTGGCTGATATGGTTGGGGACATGGCTCCATAAGCCAAAAGGAAGAGATACCACAAACCAATGCTACCCCATATAAACATGTGTTGTATCCAAGTGAAGTAGCTTACTGCCAAGGCCATTTGGCAATTCACAGTCCACACTACAGAAGTGTACATCATAGTTCCAAGGATTTCCATACCCACTACTTGCCCACCTTCACGGAAAGCCTGGTATTGAAAAGCATGGGTAGTAAATAAGAAGATGATGACGGCGCCATAAACCCCATTAAGCATCCAAGTAATTATCCGACGCCAACTGAAGAGGGCATTTTGAATGCCTTCTTGGTACAAAAGAGGGAACTGCATGGAATAAAATAGCAATTATCACTAACTCTAGGAATGGTCAGAGTGGCAGGTGCCACATCCTGACTTCTAGTGATCCAACATATGTACATACATATATATATATTATACATATATAGAGAGAGAGAACCAACACACGTTTCAACATATGCTACTAATCTAAAATAACATGCTAGAATGTGAAAGCAAAAGAAGCAGAATCCTAATTCTCTATCTTTAATTTTCAGAGTTACACTTAAGGCAAACATTGTACTTACTTTGTTGAATGCAAAATAACAATCACTAAACCACCTTGCTCCAATAGTTTTTTAAGTGACATACGTATTTGAGATATTAATTCAAGGAGAATAAACTATTGACCAATGGACTACAAAAAACATTGTCCACTGTGGTCATGGCTGTTTGATGATATGATGGACAATGATAGACGACGGGAAGGGGCCACCTAGGGTTCCTGCCCTGTCCTGGAGTGTCTGCATCAACGTCTATTAAATCATCTGATGGTCGGGTCCCCTATGAACTAAATAACTATGATTCTCCACAACCCAGCAATCCTCAGAAGATTTCTCCTTAACCAAATTTCTCCACCTTCAAAGGCAATTGGATTTGACTGGTTATTTGTTGATGTTTGCAATAATATAAAGTCCCAAGTTTGATACCCAATACCGAGCTATCTCCTCCAAAAAAATGTTGTAGAGTAAGAGAGAAAAGGCACAATAATACAGCACAAGTTCAATGAAGGAATATAACACAATAAATATTTTAAATATTTATTATCTTTAATTATAAACAACAAAAAGTTGTATAAGTACCAAGGTCATTGGATTTCAAGCAGAGAGGGACGTACCCGAAGACAAAAACGAGCAGAAACATCTTGATCAAATACACCCATGGCAAGCACGGGAAGTGAAGTGAAGAAGACATTGTAAAATGACATGTACCAGTCATTATAAGCAGCTTGGCCAGAAAATGATGCATACACCTCAAACAAGAATAGCGTAAAACCAAAAGTAATGTTCTTGTAAAAAAAGTAGCATACCTGCAAAGAAGGATCAGAGCATATTTAAGTTCACGTAAAACCCATATATGCCGTTGTTGAGAGCATCAAATTTAAGGTTTTCAAAAGGGCATCATAGTCATACCATTGAAGCAATGCGTCTGTAGCACCAATGTCCATGCACCAGCAGCAAACGCTCCAAGTATCGAAATTGAGCAATAGCAATGTCACTCGACATCACTGCCTGCAAATGAAAATGCAAGGGAGACATATAAACACAAAAGAAGAAAATACAAACTAGAGATAGGTAAAGGAAAGGAGGAGAAATATTAGGCCAGTAAATGGAACAGGACATTAGAACATATAAGTGGTCCAGAAACTTGAATTATCAGGCATTACCTGGACCCTATCAACTATCCCAATGGACAATATTACCCTTCATCATTTTACCTTTTTGTGGTTGTCCAGTATCTTCAATACCACAATAGGGGTACAAAATGATCGTTTGGATAATGGAAAGGTAATTTACCCAAAGAAAAATATAATAGACAGGCCCGGGTCAATGCTTTGAGTTTCTGACCACCTGCATGATCTACGCGGTTGCTCCTGGTACTTCCGCGATATTTTGCCCCAAAAATATAAGGAACTAAGAAAATGCAGAAGAAGAATGGATCTTTGTGTGGGTGAGTACAATTTTAAGAGACAGACCTGCATCCCTTCCACACCACTGATACCAACCCCAATATCAGATTCTTGAAGCATACCCACATCATTGGCCCCATCCCCAATAGCTAAAGTTGTCTTTCCTATGCCTTCTTTAACCAATCTTGTAACCTGCCAGTGTTTTATATAACTTCATATAATGTAACAAAAAAATAAAAAAAAGAAGGCAGAATTCTGCATAAGGGGAAAAAAAAAGACAATAATACAAAGAAATTCAGCAACATAAGAGTGGAATCACTTACGAGAGCTTTCTGTTTAGGTGAGGACCGGCAACAAATAACAGATGCACAACTAATTGCAAGTTCCAAAAACCTGCTCTTTACGTTATCCTCAAGTGCAAAGGTCAGCGACTTCCCATCAATGATCAAAGCAAAAGCAGAGGACCTCCCAATGGATGAAGAAATTTGAGTGATGCCCTCATTTATCTGCCTTGTAACACTCTCTTTCGAAGCCTGACAAGCTCATCACTAAGATTTTTCAGTCATAAATAGTTTGACAAATTAATAATATATTGTGACTATATACAAATATGTGCATATGGATAATGGATATAGGTATATGTATGTTTGCATATGTGTGTGTGTGTATATATATATATATATATATATATATATATATATATGGAAAAAGCTAACAATAGCTGGCCAGCTATAATGAATAGTAATATGGTGGAATGAGAGCCATCAGATCTTCATCATGCAGTTAAGAATGCATATCACTGTTTTAATTTTAATTTTTTTTCTATAAATCGGATCATAATGAAATTTTAGACACGTGTACTAAAAAATAGGGTGCAGAAATAAAAAATATATAAAAAATATTTTCAAAATATAAAATGACCGAAATCCCCTGAAAAATGAAGGGGATATTTTGGTCATTTTAAATTATTGAAAATATTGTTTTTATATTGTGCATAATAGTGATAGGTATACACACCCAAAATTTCATATTAATCAGATTTATACAAAAAAAATTAAAATTAAAATAGTGATGTACATTTTGAACCGCATGATGAAGATCTAAGGGCTCCCATTCCACCTATCTACTATTCATTATAGCTGGCCAGCTGTTGATATATATAGGAAGATGCTAGGGTGAGCCCACTAACTCACAAGAAAAAATGAACCCAACGGCCCATATTGAATTTGGTCCAATCTGACGATCACGATGTCCGGTAGTGTTTGAATTTTAATTTTTTTCTGCAAATCCAAATAACTTGAAATTTGAAGCGTGTGTACACCACAAATAGGTGAATCTTCGAAAAATATCAAAAAAGTATTTTACATGAAATAAATTGACCAAAATACCCCTGAAGTATTTCGGGGGTATTTTGGCCAATTTGTTTTTCACGAATTATTATTTTTATATTATTATTAGGTGCGGCTTGATGAGAAAAACACACTTCTAAAATTTCAAGTGATTTGGATTTGAAGAAAAAAATTAAAATTCAAACACTACTAGACATCCGTGATCATCAGATCGGCCCAATTTCAATCTGGGACGTGAGCTCATTTTTTCCTGTGAGCTAGTGGGTTCACCTAAGCTTTTTCTATATATATATATATATATATGAAAACAGTTTCTGTACGCCCATGTGCGTACCACTACAGTAAACGCCCAACAGCCCAGATCGAATCTGGGCCAATCTGACGGTCAAGGTTGTCCGATAGTGTTTGAATTTTAATTCTACAAATCCAAATCACTTGAAATTTTAGATGTGTATTCTTCTCATCAAGGCGCACCTATAAAAAAATAATTCGCAAAAACAAAATTGATCAAAATGCCTCCGAAACTTTTTGGGGTATTTTGGTCAATTTATTTCACGTAAAATATTTTTTTGATATTTTTCATAGATTCACTTACTTTTGAAGAAAACACGTCTAAAATTTCAAGTAATTTGGATTTGTAAAAAATAAAAAATAAAATTCAAATACTACCGGACAACCGTGATCGTCAGATCGGCTCAGATTCGACTAGGTCGTTCGGCATTTACTGTAGCAGTATGCGAATCAGCGTACCGTAACATCTTCCATATATATATATATATATATATATATAGAGAGAGAGAGAGAGAGAGAGAGAGAGAGAGAGAGAAAGAGAGTAAAACTTCCCAATCAGTCATACAAAGGAATCTGAAAATGAGCTAATATAGATGCACGGAACCTACAAGGGTTTCATTACTGTAACTTGGGGGACCCATGGTAAAAACTAAAATCCTTTGGGAAAGTTAAATGGTCAAACAATCTTACAAAATCATTAAGGTGGTCAAATCATACAAGTTAGCATTAGAACGACAATCTTGTAAGTTTCATTTCACTCAGGTACCTCAAAAACTTATTTAAAAATACTCGCATTAAGCCTATTTAGATTTTGGATGCTTAAACAAGCAAGGAATTTCAGTAATTTGGCTCCACTTATGAGATCCGATCCAAATAACACGAATACCCCTTCTTATCAAGCTTCCAAATCAGGAAAAAAATTTCAAGTTAAAATCCCTTGTTCAGGGATTCTAAAATAGGACACACTGGGTTGTTTCATTTGGCACAAACCAAGTGGCACGAGTCAAAAGACCAATGAAGCCCCAGTAGTTCAAACTCAAGACTTAGGAGCTCGTTTCGCATTCATTATATGCTGGTTATGCGTTGCTGGCTCTGAACAAGAAGCACTAATTTAGTCATCATGCTCAAAATAAACGGCCTGAGAAAATGATGGTTTTACTCCACTTGTTCAGGTTAGCAACTGGAACTTTGTTTTTATTGGACATCCATGTGCTGTGTTCCTATGTCTAAACAAATAGCAATTATCATCATTGCTCTTTGATTAAGGGGCCCAAGAAAAGTGACAGTTTTACCCTTTGTTGAGGGTTAGCAACACAGAACTCGCTTTATTTGGTTCAAAACCCTTGTCTTGAGTTCCTAACTCTAAACAAGTATGGGTATTCACATCATTTTGAATCAGGCCAACTTAAGTGAGGCTAAGTTACTGAAATGCCCCTGCATTTTTCAGGCACCGAAACCTAAAAAAGAGCAATTTGAGTGTTTTTAGAAAAGTATTTTAAGGAGGTGGCTGACTGAAATAAAACTCATGAAGCAACCATTCTAATGTTAAATCGGATAATTTGACCACCTTAATGATTTTGTATGTTCCGTTGACAGTTTAAGTGATGTTCTCACATAACTTTTTAGAAAATTTTCTCAACCAAAGGTGATGAAAATATACAATGACATAATTACTCGTTATATGTTTACATGCTCGTGGTTCGTTATTGCAATTTTTTACTATTTCCAAGAGAAATTTCAACGCCTCTAATGAAATTGTGATTACTATGAAGTAAATAGAATAACATGTCATGCTAGCAAGTCATATTGGTATTCACAATCATTCTAAAATGTTATTAGGTATGAACATTAACTCTAAACTAGATTTATCCTTTCATAGAAAGAAAGAAAGAAAGAAAGAAAGAAAACGATCCAGTTCTTGCAAAGAGTCTCATTACTAAGGATTGCGATGACAAGGCTTGTATGTATGCGTCCAATCATATTAGGCCTGGGCCTGCTCGACGATTCTGGTGGCTGGGAGTGGTGGCCATGAAGCCCAAACTGAAAAGCATTTTGTAGAGCTTTTATCTAGTTTTAAATTAACATGAATATTAATTTCAAGATTCCCACCCCGCTCCCACCCAAACAAAAAAAAAAAAGGTTCTGGAGAGCATTCCACTGCATATCATTTTCCAAAAAATGATCTTGTATATCGTCAAATATATATCACTAACACAATTGTTAAATGCAATGCAATTAGGTAGAATCCTTTGCAGACGACTTAAATACATGACGGGATATTATAAGTGGCAGAGTGGCCTTGCTGCCATAATCCACCGAGATTCAGCCCTGTGTCGCAACGATTCGTCCACTTACCCAAAAAAACACAGTTGCTAAAGAATTTAAAATTCGAGAACAAACATGAAGCTGGGTTCTGGACAGCATGAACTGCAGAGAAACCATGAACAATATATACCATAAAAAACAAGTGGGGACCTACTCAACAATTATGGTGGCCAGGAGTAGTGGCCATGAAGCCCAAACTAAATAGTACTCTGTAGAGCTTTTATCTAGTTTTAAATATGAATATTAATTTCAAGATTCCCACCCCGCCCCCACCCAAACAAAAACAAAGGGTTTTGGAGAGCATTCCAGTGCGTATCATTTTCCAAAGAAATAATCCTGTCTATCGTCAAATATATATCACTACCACAGTTGCTAGAGAATTTGAAATTCAAGAGCAAACATGAAGCTGGGTTCTGGACCGCATGAACTGCAGAGAAACACCGACCAATATACCATAAAAAGCAAGTGGGACATATGAGAAATTCTTTACCTTCGCAATGGCAACCTTGTCCCCTTGCTTCTCCAAAGCTTTGATATCTGGTGTCTCTAAGGCAACAATAATCTGCTTCATCCCTTGTCTAAGTAGACTACATGCGAACCTGAACAATTTCCTCAAGTCATTATAGAGTAGCTATAAAACAAAACCTAGACCGACCAGCATATGAGAAGATTTATGCCTAAAAATACAGATTCTTTTATTTTGCATTCAAAATTCAAATATGGGAGACATAAGTAGAGATCTTATAGAACACAGAAAAGCATGCAAATTACGTTGGTAAACCATACCCAATATTGATTGCAGTTTCCATCTTATCTCCAGTCAAAACCCAAATCTTTATACCAGCCTGTGCAAGCTTGTCAATGCACTCAGGAACCTATTAGGAATCAAAACAATAGCAATTTGGCAATTAGGTCCATGTATAATACTTGCTACACATTTTCTTAAGGCTTATCATATGGAAAGACCCATTTATGTCAGGTATATTCTCACCCCCTTTTGTAGTTTGTCCTCAACAGCTGTGGCACCAAGAAGAATTAAATGATTCTCTATTTTTGATGCCACCTCATCCACCAATGCATCTCGATCTGCACTAACTGAACTCTTGGCCTCAGCAAACTCCTTACTGAAAGCCCTATACCCCTCTTCTTCAAGCACACGATATGCAAGTACCAAGGTTCTCAAACCTGCATCGGCATATTCATTTATGTGATCCCTGGTTTTATCCTCAAACTCCCGCCCATTCTTCCCAAGGCTTTCAAACATGACACTGCTTATAAAAATCAACAATCAAATATAAATAGATGCCCCCAATAAAAATATGAAAAGAAAACAGTTATTCTTTCCACCATGCAGATCAAACCATTTATATAGAAGAGATTATTTTTACAAATTAAGAACCAAATATTGAACAATGTTGAGGCGATGGGGAATACAAACCTGTCAGCACCCTTGCAAAGAAGCAAGAGTTGACCCTCTTCGTTTTGGACAATCACAGACATTCTCTTCCGAGAGCTACTGAACTCCAAAACATTTAGAATCTTGTAGGACCTACAAAATGTCATAAATAGCACATGAACACAATATAATATAAATATTCGGAAGTACGATATTAAAAATTAGCAAGTTATTACCTCCCTTATGTGATTATGTACATTTGGTTGCATTACCTCTATAACTCGCCATAGTACTTATTAAGTATATTATTATTCAGGGATGTAAAATTATGGTCCATTGGCATCATCATGATACAACCAAATAATGTAAGAATGATGAAAAGACTGGAACAACCAGAACAGAACAAGAAACCCCTGGTAGGTCTCACTCTCTCTCCGTCAGCATCAAGCAATTCATTGGACAGTGACAACCCCGATAAAAAGTTTGCGAGGATATAGGATAGTTACCTTTTAAATACAGAGATAAAAAAATATAAAAGAACAACCACATAAATACTAACTGTTCTACTTTTGCGCCAGATACTGGGTCGAACTCATGGAGAGATATGCTCGTCTGTGTCCTTCTATAGAACTCAAACCCAAGTTCTCTAGCTGCAATAACAAAGGCAGCTTCATCCGGTGACTCAGCCTCATAAGAAACATTCCCGGTCTCTTCATACACTTCGGGAATTGCTGTATGGCAAATTGCAAGCACTCGAAAGAACATTTGGATCACATCTGCATGCTCTTCATTCACCCATTGCCCATTCATTATCCGCTCATCTTTGAAATTAAATCCTTTGATTGGAGGTTTCGAACCAATAACCTCTACCTCGACATTGCTTTCATCACTTGATCCTTCAAGCCTGGGTGATCCTTTCCTTCTAGCCATGGCTTTTTCCACCTCCGTAATCCCACGCCCATAGGCTGTACCAGCAATCGAACACTTTATGAATTCCATGGAGTTACATGTCAAGGTACCTGTCTTATCAGAGAGTATGGTGTCAACTTGCCCAAGTTCCTCATTCAAATTCGAAGTGCGAGCATGAGCAGGCTTGTCAGCCTCCTCATAGTACATGTTCAAGTCCTGATTGATGAAGATGCTTTGGAGAACCTTAACAATCTCTATCGATACATAAAGCGAGATAGGGATAAAGTAGCCATAAAGCATAAGAGCCGTCAAAAAATGCAAAATTGCAGCCAAAGGCGCCCTTTTTGGGTCAAAGTAGACGGTGGCATCACCAGGCCGGAGGTACCACCTCTTCATGTTACCATTCCTAAAGTCCTTTGAAGTCCAAATGCCAAAGAAAATCGAACCAATCGTGGCTATCAAAGCCAAGGAGGAAAAGAGAAAATACACGATTTTATCCATTTTTCTCTCTATATTGCTCCTCTTGGAAGGTGGATCAGTGGAATTTTGGATCACCTTAGTGTCATGGCCTGTGAAGATCACCAGGCCATAGATGTAATCGGTGTTTCGAAGTTTAGAGTCTCGGAGGAGAATTTGTTGAGGAGAGAGAGGATACGCCATCTCATTGTAGTCCATGGTACCCACAAAGGAGTAGAGGTTTGCATTTGGGTCTTCGCATCTTATTGTTGCTCTAAAGTTTTGGAAGCTTGACTCATCATGGAGGCCTGACGTGACCTCAAGAGCTTGCTTTAGCTTTAGGTTTGTTTCACCATCAAGGTTGGTGGTTTCAACGTAACAAATAGCATCATCATAACTAGAAGAAAGTAAAAGGAGATCAGCAGGGAAGAATTCATCCTTCTCGACCCTCACGATGTCGCCAACTCTCAGGTGCTTCCACTCTGTGTGTTGGAAGTTGCCATCACCACCGTGCACTTTGACCTTTCGATTGTTCACCTCTATATCCTGAAACACCCAATAGGGTATTCATATAATGGTGCAGTGAAAGCAGTAAGAGAGTGTAGATTCAAGAATGTTACAAGTTCAACATGGACAATCCTAATGCGCAGACAATTGGAAAAATGATTCTTTTTTTACTTCCTTAAGATTACACAATCCAAGGGCTGAAGTTCAATGAAGAATTTACTTTACTATAGCTCATGAAACCTGATTGAAAGGAGATAGTTGCAGCAGATTCCCTGTTATGCGCAGGTGTCCTACAGTCTAGTTTCAAATTTTTTTTTTTTTTCGGGGTAAGTGTCTAGTTTCAGTTTTCCAACCAATATAGACAAAATCCAATAAGAAACACAAAAATCAAGTCCCAAACCAGAGTGACAATGTAAAATGAAATAGTGAAAATTTTTGGTCTACAAGCTTGTTACTTGTACCGTCATAAGACAGAAATTTCTCATTTTGGGGTTGACATCTTTCATCCCCGAGCAAAACACTGTTTCCTCAGACCCCGCAGGGAAAGTAAAAATAAAAGCTCATAGAAAACATAGTCCCTTCTTTCTTTTTTGGTGTTCATCTTTCTACAGTTAAAAAAAGAAAAAAGAAAAATTTCTGAACAACCGCAATATAAAGATTAAAGAGAATGCAAAACTGAACATCATCAAAACCCAATTGCAAATTTCCTGACCAAATATGCTTTTCCTTTGTGTCACATATCTCTTCCATGAAAGCAAAACCAATATTATTTGCACAAAAGGAAAAGGAAAAGAAACAAACCGCTAGTTAATCAAATAAAATACAAAACAATAAAAGCAATCAAAACAAGAACACCAAAAAATGATGAAAAACCAACCTGTTTTTGCCTTCTCCAATCTTCAACTGCCTCTTTCACCATGCTAACCCCAATCACAAATAACAGAGGAGCAATAGCACTAATAGCTGTGTAAGGAGCCAAAGGGGTGAAGGCCAAGCAACCAGCCACGAGAAAGTATACATTTGCAACTCTCCTGAATTGCTCGAAGAGAGATTTTGGAATGAAAGTGGCCACTGTGTACTTGGTAGTAGACACATAATTATTCCCATAATTCAAAAGTACAGCTTCTGGACTATCGGGTTCGTTGCAAAAGACCACTCTCGAGAAACCAGGCCCTCCAATTTGCGAATGGTCTTCCTTGAAAGAGGACCTACCACACGAGAAGGTATAGATCTTGCTGAAATGGATCCTCTTCCTCCTCCTACCAGCCATCTTCTGAAAAAAGAGCTACCTATACCCCAAATTTCCCAGATTTAGTTTCTCTCTCTAGCTAAACAGCTGAAATCCCAACACCCCAAACAAGAAAAAGTGGAAAAAAAAAAATGCAGGGGAAACTAAGAGTTGCTCTAATTCAGTGACACAACTTCTCCTTAAGTCCTTAAATGTTCCCCAATTTCCCTCTCTCTGAACAAGAAACATAAAAAAAAAAAGCCCACAACCAAATATTCCCAAACCTCAAATCAGAAAAAACCTACTTTTGTCAGCAAACTCCAAAGCAATCAACAAAACCCGAAACTGTCAACCCAAAAATTTGACAAGGAACTAAAAATTCAAACTGTCTGAACAGTAACAAAAAAACCAAGAAAGATCAAAATACCAAAAAACCTGCACCTGTGCAAGTCTCTCTCTGTCTCTAGAAATTAAGGAATCCCCATTCTCCATCTCTAGCTATAATTCTTATAGGAAAGTACATCTTCCGTTCCTTTATCTAACCCGTGTCAATCAAACTTGCGTAGCGGGTTTTCATTGACTCGCATAAATAACTCAAATCTTTGAACATGGAAAATCCATAAAAATAAGAAAGATAAAGAAACAAGCTTCCAAACTGTTTCACATGGGTTCAAAGCACAACAGCTAGACCTTCCTACCAATATACAATCTCTCTCTAAGGCTCTAAGCATATAATGAAAGGCATACAAGGTCAACAAATTCGTAATAGAAGAAGAAAAGTCCCATCACCTAGAAAGTCAATGCCAGCGCTCAAATTCTCAGCTTGGGCTTCTCCATATGAGCATCAATTTCCTGTGAGGTTTCATAGAGAGAGAAGAGAGCAACCAATACAATACGCATGCCATTCTTTTCGCAAAAAGGATAAACAGTGCAAAAATTTAGGGGATTTATGCAATGGGTACTCTGAATGTTCTCAACTGATAATTGATTTATTCATATAAAACGTTTTATATTTGATTTGATGAGTAATTTGCTCTGGTTTTTGGGGTGAGAACAAAAGAGCCGCCGCCATGGCGGGTAGAGTAAGAACGTGCGGTAATGGGCGGTCAAAGCACTTGAAGAGGAGATGTGCAAGGATTTATTTATGTTTTTATTTTTAATATTTTTGTTTCTAGTTACCCAATAAATAATCTAATTTATTTTATTTTTAAATTAGATTTTATTTGTATATATTTGATATCCAAATTTCCAGAAAAACTGATCTGTAGATTTATTACTGGCGATTTTTTATTCGGTAATAATTATTAGATCTCAGGAAAGTACCCCTCGAGATCTCGATAATTGCGAAGGGGTGCCCTTCTTTGTTGAGCTAAAAATGAATGTATATGAAAATTAATTCTTAGGAGAGACAACTACTACTCTCGGGTGATTTAGTTAGGTTTAAAGTGCGTATACTATGCTCCCGTGGGAGCATATTGTATATTATTACCATTTTCATTAAACCCGCATGCATGGTAGGAACCTGTCTCTAGATTTGTTTGGTAAACCCGCATGCTAGGAATCTCTCTCTAGATTTTTGGCAAACCCGCATGCTAAGAGCCTTAATTTCTCTCTAGAAATTAATAAAACCGCATGCTAAGGGCCTATTTCTTCTAGATACAAGGAGGGATACAGTGGTAAATAAAGGAAATTTTAGGTACAAACGTATAAGAGAACTTGAAAAAAAACCTAACTAAGCGTTAGTTTCTCTTGAGTTTCTAGAAATTGCATTAAGGAGCCTAACTTAATGAGGGGAGCCGATGAGGACGGCATGAGAAGGGGATAGGGGCGTGGGGTTGGACGTATGGCACGTGGCGCGATTTCCGATGAGAGAGAAACGAATGGGGCGCGGGGCAGGAGGAGGAGAAGGAGAGACATTAAATTAGATTGGCGGGAGAGGGAGATTTGATTGTGTTATTAGGATTTATGCAACTGTGAAAGTTTCATGGTCGGGGAGTGTGAGGTGAATACAAAGAGCCGAAAATTTAGGATTGTCTCCCCCTAAATTTTTCTCTTCCTAGATTGGAGCTCTTTGCTTCATTCTCTCTCTAAGTTTAGATATTACCCTCTTTATTTCTCTTCTTCAAATTAATGAACCGATTAACGACCTTTTCTTAGCAACAATATCCTTTTAGGAACAATAACTTTCAGTTGCGGTGCCGACACCCGGACCCAACCCAAAAACTAAAATATCTATGTATTTAATTAAAAACAAGTTTATATAGAACCGATGCTCTAAACAATCAAATTGGTGCCCATCTCAAAAATTTTACTAGAATATGTTGTTTTGATACTCAAATTGATCATCTCGAGCTCATGATGCATGGACATGAGAAAAACATGGATTCTAAGTTTTGGAAATAGTGCATCTTGTAACATAATTTTGGACAGTCAATTTTCAAGATTTTCGTAGATCTGCACTATTTTCGAAGCTTTAAATTTTTTAATTAAAGATGAAAATATTTTGTAAGGCTCTCACAAAGATTTCCAATATTGAAACCACATTTCTCGACATTCTTTAAAGGTTCCTTTTATTTTGATTGTTTAAAGCCTCTATACCAACTGCACCCATTTTAATTATGGGTACGGTTTGCACAAGGCTAAAGCCCTAAAAACTCAAAATAAGGTCCTCCTTCAAAAAGTGTTGAAAGATATTATTTTTAGTACTGAAATTCTTGTAATGGGATGAAAATTTATTTCATTTCTAATTATAAAATTTAACGCTTCAAAAATAGTGTAGATCGAGCAGATGTATGAACACTTGAAAATCTTGAAAATGATGGTCCAGAAAATGCATTACAAGATGCACTATTCCAATATTTGAAATCCATTTTTTTCATGTCCATACATCATGAAGTCGAGATGATCAATTTGATGAATTTTGGGCATCAAAACAACATCTTTTAATGAATTTTTGAGGTGCACCTTAATTTGATTGACTATTATTTATTTTTTTTTCTTTTAACTATATTTAAATATATTTCAAATATTAGGATCCGAAAAATACTTCTCAGACCTAGACCCAGACCCGAATAGTGTTCGAGTCCAAGATTTAAACCAGGACCCAACCTGCCGGATTCAATTTTTGGATCCACCCAGTTGGGTCTACCGTCTGGTCTTGGGTCAGGTCTTGGTCCATTGTCAGCCCTAACTATGAGCATGTATATTATGCTCCCTCGGAAGCATAATTTACTTCAACTCCCACAATCGCTTGCAGTAGGGTCTCAAGGGTAACTCGGTTCTAGTAGGGTGTTGAGGCAAATTTGTATCCATAAACTTGGATTTGTGGAAATTTTTATTAATTTTATGAAATTGATATTCCCAAATCGGTAATCAATGTTTATAATTGTATTCTGTACAAAATGTAGGGCTTTATCATTATTCGTACATTTTCGTAATATAATCCATTTTCTGTATTACATTTATTTTTTTATTTATTTTTCTGAATTGATTCAAGCTAGAACTAAAATTCTTATGCATTTCATCTTTTGTGCAATTTTTTTCTCTTAGGTACTTTGAATCGCTCGCTCTCTCTCTTACGTACGCTAGGCATATTTCTTGCTTTCTCTGCAATCTTGGCACAAAGGCAAATAAGTGGTCCGTGAATCTCTCCATGAGAGTGACAAATGTTTAGAGTCTCTCTCTCTAGAACAGTTGTGATATCTCTCTCTCTAGAAGACTAGTACAGTCATGAATGGTCCAGGGATAAATTTTGTCGATACAAGGTCACTTGTTCTCCGATGTTACATGTTTTGAAAATTTTACAGCACAGAATTTGAAATGGACATGCATCAACGTCTTAGGAATGACAAATAAGATAAGCTCCTTTCCTTTAGAGAAATCAGAACCGTCCATTCCATTTTCCCGTTGTATTTCACATGCATAACCTTGCAAATATCTTTTAGATTTTATCTTGTTTTGTTTGTCCATCGATTGGCACCGAAGCTTCTCTCTGCTCCTCTCCCGTGTCCTTGATGTTTGACCCATTGTTGGAAAAATCAAGAAAATAGCACAGAGTTAAAAAATAACAAAGTATAAAAAAATAATAATATATGAAAATATATTTAAAGAATGATTAAACAAAGTACATTCAAATGAAGTTGAAAATTAATAAAATAAATAAATAAATTTTAAAGAATCGATTTGTGCCAATAATATTATTAAAATTTTCTAAAAAAGATGAAAAAATGTAAAACTAAGTATTAATGGCCAAAATAATTGCCAATGTTTGTCATAATGATGAAAAACATTAAAAAATGTATTACAAACAAAATTCTTTATTTTTTAGGATTTTATATATTATTTTAAAAATACTCGGCCGGTCACCTAAACCAGCCGAAACTATAACTGACCAATAGCCGGTTCTGATTTAACTAGGCAATTAAGAGAGAGAGAGAGAGAGAAACACAGGGGGAGGGAGCAAAATCGTGTTCCCGAATTTTTAGTCCAATTCGGTAGATGGGTTGTCGAGATTGACGATCCGGTCCACCAAAATCCAATCATTAGAAAATTTAAAAAAAAAATGGAGACTCGTTGTTTCTATGACAGAATTGGCCAGAGCTGGCCGTGTCATGCGGCAAACCCGTCGGTTCTCGATATTTTACAAAAACCAATTTGTATTCAATAATTCTCGATTGGGATCCATCAGTTCCGATCCCGTCAACGTTTTTTTAAACGTCAGTTCGTTCTCCTTGCCAAGTTTAATCTCACGTACCACATTTGGCCTAAAAAACCCGTAAATCCCTTACAATAACAACTTTAAAAGATAAAAGAATGGACGGTCGAGATTTTTCAAGTGCCCAAACGTCAATTCATCAAACCGGAGACAGGTACGAAAAGGAGGTCCCAATATCATAATTAGGTCACCAACTTGGACCGAAGGTTGCTTCCCAAAATAAATAAGGAAAAATAATAAAAATTAGATTAAGGATGAAGTCTAAATTCAATCATTTTTGCTTGTGAAATGGCACGTGTGATTTGGTGTCACACGAGGGCAAGAACATCTAAAAAGGTTATTCCAAATTGAAAGAGACAAGAAGCAAGTGCAATGAAAAGCTTGTTTAAGCCCAATCCACTTTATCTAATCAATAATTAAAAAGTGTTAATATTGGAAATCCTTACCTGACCCAATTAACAATTCATTGAGATCTTGTTAGGGTTGCCTTTTTTTATTGATCTCCTATGCTATGACCTCGGCATGAACCCTACAGGCCAAGTTAACCCACCTGCCCCTAAAACAAAAGGAAATTTTATTGCTATTAATTTATCGAAAATTTATTATTCTTATTAATTATTAAGGAAAATGTTGTTGAAGTTTCATGACCCTTTATAAAATCATTGAGTTCATAACCTCCAATTAACATAACATTAGAGGATTTTTTTTTGACAATAACATTACATGGTTTACTTTTTTCACTTTTTTTGTTTTTTTTACTCAAGTACCTCCTCACATATATCCTCAAAGATATCCTAGTTGTTAGTGTTCATGAAAAGAACTCTAAACAAATGGGGGTAGCATGCTCGCCTCCCAGGTTTTTTAATGCCTTTTCTTTTGTCTGATGCTGCCATTGTTCCCTTCCTGAGGGTTGTAAAAGGGTTGTTTTTGTAGCTTTTTTTTTATTTATTTTAATAAAACGGGTTGGGGCCTAACATCCTCACTAATTTACTCAAGAAAAAATCTAAATAAATGGGGTATTTAGTAATTTGACATGCATAAAAAGCTCCAATCAAACGAAGGGTACCTGTACTGTCCCTAATTGTCGAGTATTCCCAACCCTGAGTAATGACACTACGGATATTTTTAAAACAATTTTTTGAGGAGATAGTTTAGTGATCAATTGGGGTCTTTTGACCCACAATAATGATCTTGTAAGGGGTTTTGACCACATAAATAACATTTTCCCTAATTATTACTGTAAACAACCATAGTTTATATATTCAAAGTGGGATTCTCGTTGAGAAAAATTAAGAAATTGGGTCGCTTACACAAGACAATTGAATCAAACTAATAAATATCTACTACTTGGCCCTAATGTCCAAGGTTCTAAACTTCTAACTCAAGCTGACCTACTAAGAAAGCAAAGTTTTTTATAATAGAAAATGCTGGTCATAAAACATAAGCAAGTGCAACAATAATAGTAAAATTAGTAGTAGTAACTAAGGAGAAGGGGATAAGGTGCTTAGGGAATAAGACCCGAGAAGCTAGAATTAGGTTACCAACTAAAAAATGAAAGGTTCTAGTTGTAGTAATAGCAGTAGCATTATAGTTTCAATAAGATAAAAAGAAAAAGGTGGAGCTCTATTGGAACCAGCAAAAAAGTGAATGTTGTTTGTAGAAAGATAGAATACTAGCTTTTACCCTTTATAACAATGTTTGAATACACAAACAGCTAGTTGGATCATCTACCTACCGATTCTATATTGGATCGTTAAGATAGTAATTAGAAGAGTCTTAAAAAGAAAAAAATTGAACGAAGGGTTTATGAGTTAGGGTATACTAAAATATTTACGAAAACATTAAAAAAGCTAAAAAAGGGGAAATACATATAAAAAGAATGGGTTTGGGGGGAGATTGAGCTGTTTCCCATTCCTTCCTTTAACCAGTTCGGTAGGGTCCAATTCCCATCCAAAGTAAGCGATTCCCTATATGTACCATGAGTTTTCAAACACTGCTTTCTACTCAACAAAATAGCATCATGAGAATAGAAAGCTGATGGGATCCAAATGAGGCGGCAAAGAGTAAGAGGTACTCCAATTATTTATTGATTGGTGTAACTTTTATTCTTGTAAATGAGTCCAAATTTAATCCCAAGCTAAGTACTTTTCACTCACATGTAACTGCATTCACAACTTTTAACTAGAATCGTTATAGGGACACTTGCATGAAACCCAAGGTTAATATTTAATAGAAAATAGTTTCATGCAGCGGGGACCACATTTCTGCATTTGCAGTCCCCAAGATATAAAGCATCCATCTTAAAGATGGATGCAAATACGAGGTCCATATAAAAACAATTGAAACTAATGATCCAAATGTTTTTTTTATAGAATTATTATTTCTAATTTTCAAAAAATATTTATTTTTCCATATTCATGATCTCCATGTTAGAGATTACTTGTCCTTAAAATCTAAGTCCAAAAATCCATCTCAAAAATAGATTTTTAAGAGGTGACTCATTTCTACATGAAAGGGAAAACCAAATACAAAATAGCAAAGATAATGCAGGGTCAGAGGCTTGTGCTTCAAGGGCCAAGAAGCTTCCCTAAAGTGAACTGAGGAAACTTTATGAAATACATTATTGGATGCTTCAAGAACATGAAAGACTGATTGAATACGTGACTGAGGACAAAAGATCACAAAGATTGTCCCAAAGAAGAGGTATCAGTATTGAATAGCTTTTAAAATGGGTGAGTAACGCGGTTTTTAGGGGTGGGTGACTTCAAATGGAGGATATTCCATGGTTTCCACTTGGGGCAACAGGGTGAATAAAGGGCACAAAATTTATTTCTCAAGAATGTAAGACAAAGTCCCTATAGTAAAAAGTAAACTAGAGGCAGAGAGGGTGCTCTTGAGCTTGTATATGCTCCAGCGGGAGTACGCTGTATATTGTTTCCTTGGGTGAAGAATCAATTTGGGATGGGCTTTCCAATGTGAAATTTTGAGTGTCACCTAAGAATAACTAAAGGATTATTTCTAACATAGAAACATTGTATTTTAAGTTCTTCAACACTTCGATCTTATCCTCTAAAATTGGACAATTTCTTATCGATCTTGGGGTGTTTTATTTTGTTCAACCACATGCATAGTGTTATTTGACAAAAATTTTCTCTTTTTCTTTGTTTTTTTGAGGCTAGTCAATTTACATATTTAAATTTTAGAGTCTTAAATATGCACCTATATCGTGTTTGACCTAAGAGAATAAATAAACAGCATGCTCCTATGAGAGCACGGAATATTTTAACATTTAGTAAAACCGAAAAGGTAAACGCGCGTATGGGGTACGCCCATGGGTCCACGAATTGAGAATATCATATCAAGAACCCTGGCATATGCCATTACCTCTCCAAGAAGTATATGCGTTTGATGTAATCATCTCATCCAAATGTTCAATTTTTCAGCGCCTGTCCCTCTCTGTTTGCTTATTTTGCGTGTCAATTTTTATCTCACAAACCTACGTTCGCAAAGATTTATGTGGTCCTGCAGGAGAAAAAAAATTGTACATTTACACCCCCAGAAAAACTGTATGCAGGACCACAGTTTTGGACCCCAAATTTGTGATCCACTCATAGTAAGTGAAAAACGAACCACATGATAAAAAAGTGAAAAACGAACCACATAACAAGGACCGTTAAGGAGCCGAGCCCATCAAGCTTACATGCTGGGGCCCATTTCTTGGCAGGTTTGGGTCTCCTGTTGAGGCCCATGGGCTGGGCAGCATAGGCTGGAAATATTTTCGAGCTAGGCTTCTAGACAGCCTGGCTCGAGCCCAGCCTGACCCTTTTTTTGGTGCCCAAGGTGGTATCGGGCCTCTTTACATGAAATTGGCACATGCAACCGCTCGGGCCCGGGCTAGCTTGGCCCAAACACGGACTATTAATTGCCTACCTATACTGCGAAAATATAATCACATTCCGAGGGTAAACACAATTTTTTCGTTTTTTTTGGATGATTAAATCTAAGCATTTATCGAAATGTTATTTTCTATTTAAATTATTCATCTGGTGATCCTGAAGAAAGGTGATTCCCACAGTGTCAAATCAATGCTCCTATTTTGCGAGGGGATCAAGTGCAAAATTTGCTCCAAAGAGTAATTACTTGACGACTCGCCTGCAATAAAAAAAGGAAATTTTTGTCAATATCCCTTAAAGTATGGAAACTAACCCCTTGTCTTTTACACTCATATCATATTGTTTATATTTTTTTGTCTTTCACGATACCTTCCGTATGGAACTTCCATTTTTTTAAATTTTTTTTTTTTTTTTTTTTTTTCACCCTCCCGGGTGACATATCGGTTTTGAATTTCAAGCTCCAAACTTATTCACTTGTATTTTTTAAGTCAAATATTGGTTGGGAACTTCAAGTTCCACACATGCCTTCTTTTTCTGGAAATGTTTTGATAGGACTACAAGTCTTATCATAAGTAAGGACGTGGTTAATATGCGGCCAAGTTCACACATGTAGAAATGTGGGCTCTTAATAAATTTATTTTTGAAAAAGAATTCGATCCCAAATTTTAGAGAATATATAATCTTTTAACATGGGAATGTGGGCTCTTAATAAATTTATTTTTGAAAAAGAATTCGATCCCAAATTTTAGAGAATATATAATCTTTAACATGGGATCATGAATATGAAAAAATAAAACAAATTTTGAAAACCAGAAATAATAATTTTATTAAGAAAACAATTGGACCATTAGTTTCAATTGTTTTTAGATGAACCACCTATTTGCATCCATCTTTAAGATAGATGCTTTATACCTCAGGACCGCATATTGTAAAAATGCGGTCCAGCCGGCATGAAACAATTGTTCAATAAGTAAAGCCTCACCTCAAAACTTATTGGAAATTGTAGCTGTGGGTTTGGAAAACTTTCACCTCGATCATCTCGACCTTGACCATATGGTTGTGTAAACAAAAAAATAAGAATTCAAGGACTAAAAATAGTATCTATCATAAAACGTTATCTAGATTGTCCATTTTCAAGTGTTCGCATATCCGCAAGATCTGTATCTTTTTTAGCTACAAATTACATAATCAGGGTGGAAATTCATTTTAGAGCTATCTACGTGCCCAAAATATTTTTTGGATGCGGTTTCAAGATGGCTTAACTTTTTTAATATCTACGGTGGCTCTAAAATCGAACTAGAACTTCAAACCATTGTTCACAAAATCGAACCGGAATGGTTAATCGGACATGGGGTCAGAAGCGGTTTAACTGGCCTAACCCGTCAACCAGCTGATTCAACCGTTCTAATCGGACAAGTCCCGGGTGGCCAAAATATTGTTGAAAAAAATAAAAATAAAAATGCAAAAAATATCTACAAAAATTTGAAAAGTATATAAAGAATTATTAAAAGGAAACACATTCAAATGAAGTTAAAAATTAATCAAAAATGGTTTTTAAAAGTGAATATTAATGACCAAAGCAATTTTTAATATTTACTATAATGTAAAAAATATTAAAATATATATTACAAATCAAATTCATTATTTTAGGATTTTGTAAAAAAAAAATTGAATTTTTATTTTTAAAATATCGACCGATCACCAAAACCGCCCGAAACCGAAACCGGTCCCTTGTCGGTTAGATCGGACGGTTACGGTTATTGGACGATTTATGAATGCTTCAAACTCATAACCGAGTGACTTTAATTTTATTTCATTGTAAACAACTTCAAAATTTCAAGCTTTGAATTGGGTCACTTGTCTTTGTTTAAGTGGAATAGTAGTTTAGAGTGAGCAGTGCCACCTCACGTATAAAAAATAAATGCCTTAGAAAAGGGGGAGTATAGTGTGTTTCGACACAAGCGCATTATAAACTTAGTCCATTGAATAAACAATTTACTTGCATCGAAAATCCAAAATAATCGTCTAGTAATTCTAAAGGGGATCCCAAAATTTCAAAAAAATTAAATACATTTTACCCGATGGAGAAATTGTATATTGTGCACCGGTAGGAAAACAACAAAGTAAAAAAGTCAACATACAACAAGAGAAAAGCATTTAATGAATCGATTAAATTTACAATGTGCTCCCACAGGGGTACACCATCCTCCCTCTGTTCCAAGGCATTTAGTTTTTTTCGAGTAAGGTGAGACAATTCAGAATTGAACCCCTCTTTTGCTAGACAAAAGGCAAGCGACATGGTTTGGAACTTGAAGTTCCAAATAGCTCTATTTCTAAAAGAAAATTACAAGATGCCCGTTTCAGAACTTGAAGTTCAGAACAGACCCTCATTAAAAGGAAAAAAAAAAAAGTTGCCCAGTTGGGAGCTTGAATTTCTGAACCAGTATCACTTAGAAAAATACAAGTGACCCTGTTTGGAGCTAGAACCAATGTTTCACAGGAAGAAAAAAAAAAAAAAAAAAAAACCATGCTCAAAACTTAAAGCCTAAGACTTGGAAAAAAAAAGTAGGAAAAGGGACATGAGCATCAAGATATAAAATAGGTATGACAATTCCAAATTTTGCAACTTGTATGACATATCGATGTAAATTCCAAAAAAGAGGGTGCATCAAATTGGGTAGTTTTATTTTGGGAAAGTATGCTTTCTCCACAACCGTCTTTTCCCAAACAATAATATGGATTGGAATTTGAGAATGGGGTTGGGGTCATGGTGGTAGTATCATTTGTACCCAGTTAAGATACATGCTTCTATTCTCATCTAACATATTAAAGAACCACTAACAATTCTAAAAAAAAAAGGTAGGTGCTCGTCATCCCCACTTAATTACCCAAAAAAATAATATGAATTGGGATGGCTGTTGAAAACAAATGTGTGGCTAAGACAGGCCGAAACAAATGCATTTCTTAAGAAACCTGCCAAAATCATTTCAATCAGTGAAAGTTGACAAGTTTGGAAAATGGAAAAGCAAGGGGATTTGCAAGTTAGTTTTAGCCAAAAGATTTCATGCTCTCTTGGGTGTATTGTAATTTAGGAGTAATTTTTAGAACGGAATTTGGGGACATAAACTCTTCAGCCCATTTATTAACTAACTTCAATAAAGGAAGTTTCCAAATTTCACTTTCTATTTATTTGAAAAAAATAATTTCTCAAGATTGAACAAAGACTGTCCAATTTTTGGAGGGTAAGATCCAAGTTCTACAAAACTCAAAATTATCATTTTTCTTTTGAGAACAGAAATTGAATTTTAATTTTGTCTGTTTTTATATACATTGGATTAAGATCAAATTTGCTATACACATAATTCTCACACCAATTGGGCCTAGCATATTTTTTTCACATTAGTTGGTGACCAATTGTGTTATACACTATGTTTGAATACTTGTATTCGGGGATGCATAAGGAAAGAGCAGGTAGGAAGCTGGTCCCGCCGGTACCAAAAAACACCACCAGACCACGGGAACACTGTAGAAATATGCTTGATACTGGGTGACCTCAAAGGAAGTGTCAGAATAGCCTCAAATTGCATAAGAGGGTAGTAATGTATTTCCTAAAGAGACCCGTAAAGTTTTGTCGTATTCCGACACGTTTTGTGTTGATTAGAACAAAACTCGGTTTTCAAATCCAGTTCTTATCATGCTGAAAATGGACCATATAACTACATCGCTATTTCTGAGTCTAAAAAAAGTATCAGACTTCTGTCATTGGATTTGGAACATCTAAAAACCCTCATATAACAAATTTCGGCTCAATTAGACCTTTCGATACCATTATGGGGGCAACTTACCAAAAAAGGGTGGGTTTTACATTATTGCGGCACAACATGAAAATTGTGTTCTCTCATTTTGGGATGAATTTCAAATGCTCATAACTTGCTCGTTTTGGTCCAATTACTCTCAAATTCGGATTGAGCTAGATCTTGTCAATACGCTCATTTTGACATATAGCACGTATTATGGTGTGACCCGAAACGAGAGAGTTCTTAGAGAGAAGATGAGTTTGAAACTTGAAATTTTAGATTTTAGAAAGAGAAACATCTCATTTTTTGAGAGGCTATAGCTCGAGATCTCGATATCGGATCATCGCAAATATATTTTTGTTGCAACCGTGCTTCAAAGGGCTTCAGTTTAATATAATTTTTTAGCGTGATCGGAGGCCAAACGACATCGAATTTTGAAGTTAAAGAAGGTACATTTTCCGATAGTCAGAATCTCATCTTTCGACAACCTCCCAAATTTGGAATGCGATCAAACGGAGACCAAAAAGGGCGGAATTTATCACAAAACGATCGTGATAGTATCATCTTCAATTTGTGATCAAAATGTCGAAGAATCAAAAGTTTATAGACTTGGCTAGAGTTTAGGTTCTTTCTTAAAACTTTGTTTCAAGACATTCAATGGGTATCAAAACGTGTGTAATAATCCAAGCAATGATTCTACAATATTTGATCACCCGAATTGCCACCGAAAAAGCTCTCGAGGCTTAACAATGGCGAAAGGCTTTTCAATGAGGGATGGTTTTATCATTTTTTGAAAAGTGCTTAAGGGCAATTTTGTTATTAATGTATAAAACGGCATTATTATTATATTCCATTAAATGTGTAATTTTTAACAATTTTAGTGTTTTTTAGTCCACCCATGTTTAGGGGTTTACTTTATATAAGCAAGTTAAGTCATTTGTAATAAGAGTTTTGGAAATAAATTGAAAGAGCTTGAGAATTCAAAGAGCTTAAGCTTCTTCTTTTGCTTCAATCCCAAATTCAAACTCAAGGAGAGAGGAGAGAGAAACAATTGTTAGAGAGAAAACTGCTCTTGCTACCCCTCATTCCCCTAAAACTCCAAACTTCCCATTTTCTAAGATTCCCAACTGCCAATCCTCCTCCATACACCCTAGTATCCATACACTTTATCCTACTCTATACACCTTAGCTTCTATACACCCTAGCTTCCATACACCTCAGTCTACTCTACACCCTACCCTACTCCATACACCCTAACTTTCATACACCCTAACCCACTTTAGATCCATACACCTAGAACTTAGACCTTAGCCTTTGCTTACAAAGACTAAGACATCTCTCTAAGGTGCATGCAAAAGGGACCCTCGAAGGCGAACCAGGCTTGAGTCCACTTTAGATCTACTCTCTCTCCCCTTTCTGTCCCTCTTTCTCTCTCCTATCTCTTTCCCTCTCTCTACTCAAACTTAAGGTGGGTCCGAGGTCCCTCTCTCTCTCTCTCTTCTCAGACCCAAGGTAGGTTCGAGTTCCCACTCTCTCTTTCTCTCTCTTTGCTCTCTCTCTTTCTACTCGGACCCAGGGCGGGTCTGAGCTCACTCTCTCTTTGCTCTCACTTTCTCTCTCTTTTCTCTCTCTTTGTTCACACACTCTCTCTACTACTCCCTTTTAGTCATGGACCCGCACTAGAGGCAGGTCCATCTCCCTCTCCCTCTCTTCTCTCTCTCTCTCTCTCTCTCTCTCTCTCTCTCTCTTTTTCGCCTAAGTCACGGACTCGCACCATATGTGGGTCCATCCTCTCTTCGTCTCTCTCTCTCTCTGGCCTAAGTCACAGACTCGCACCATATGTGGGTCCGTCCTCTCTTCCCCTCTCTGTCTCTCTCTCTCTCCCTTTCTCTCTCTCCTAAGTCAAGGACCCACGCCATAGGCAGGTCCATCCTCTCTCCCTCTCTTCCTCTTACTCTACCCACCCCATAGGCGGGTCCATCCTCTCTCCCTCTCTTCCTCTTACTCTCTCTCTCTATCGCCCAGGTAACTAAGTCCTAAAAATAGTGCAATCTAGACCATCTATGTCCAAGATTTTCAAGTACTTATAGATCTACTCAAGTTGTACTTTTTAAAAAATTTAAATTTTAGAATTAGGATTAAACATGAATTTACAAGTTGTATTAAGTTTTTCAGCACTAGAACTACATGGTCCATCAAAAATTAGAGGTGCGCATTACTTGTATAGTACAAGGTGATTAAATCATCTTTTACCTCATTTTTTTAGTTGATAGCTTGGATGAATGAAGCACCACCTAAACTTGGGTGTGATTTGCATAAGGTTGCAACCTTAAACAATCACAGTAAAGCGCACCTCCAAATTTTGTCCTAAGATATATTGAAAATTCTTAGGATGGCTCAAGAATCTATTCGCATCTCTAATTATAAAATTTTGGATTTCAAAGGGGAAAATTGTTTCATGTGGGCTGGACCGCATTTCTACAATAAGTGGTCTAAAGGCTTAAAGCATCCAACTTAAAGATGGATGCAAATAGGCGGTCTATCTAAAAACAAGTGTAACTAAAGGTCCAAATGTTTTTTAATATAATTATTATTTCTAGTTTTCAATTTTATTTTCATATTCATGAAGATCTCCATGTTAAAGATTATATATTTTTTAAAAATTAAGATCAAATTATATTTAAATAGTACATTTATTGCCAAGCCCGTATGTCTAGAATATGCAGGCTGGCCGCATAGAAACCATGTCCTTTCAAAAAATGGTCCAATCAAGAAGAAAAAAAAAAGATATACATATATATATATATATATATATAATGTAAATATCTGTTATTAACTAAAATACCAAATAGTTTTCGTTATTACTCGCATGTTCGTTTTCCTCACTTCATAACGCAAATTTAAAAATAATGTTTTTACCCTTTTTGGTTTTCGAACAATCGAAATTTTTGGAATTTTGGTTTTTGAAAAACTAAAATTTTTTAAGTTTCGATTTTTTCAAAAATTTTAAATTTTAAATTTTTGGTTTTTCAAAAATCGAAAATTAAAGCTTTTTGGTTTTTTAGAAACTGAAAAATTAAAACTTTTCGATTTTTCAGAAACTGAAAATTTTCATGTGAAAAAAAACCCATTAATCCCATCATACAAGCATATATGAGCATTTTTCTTATTTTTTAGGGTTCCAAATTTTTTTGTCCCCCAATACAATATCCTACGAACTTTTCTGTCCCCTAGTACAATATCCCACAAACTTGAAGAGATTGGCTCTCGTTCTGGTCGTGATTGGTACCTTTTTTACTCTTGACTTATACTGTTGATTAATTTTGTCACAATTAATGCAATATTTTATTTTTGTATGCCTATTTGTTGTGTATTGTTGAAATGGACATTTTTTTTGGTAAATATTGTTGAAGTTGTTTACTTGTATTACTATTTGTTGTTTATTTGTTTTGGGTACTTTAGTGAACAATCAATTTATTTAGTAGTACATTATGTTGATATATATAGTAGTACACTATATTGTATTTGCTGTTTTGGACAAATATTGTTCAACTTGTTTGTTTGTATTAATATTTATTGTTTTTTGGTATTTATTGAATAATTTGCTTTTTTAGTAGTACACTATTTTGATCTATTATGTAACACTCACATTTTATGCCCTAAATTAGTTAGACATACTTAAACTTTTTATATTCCTTATTGTATTGATTTTCTGTAACACGAATTTTAGTATTCATTTAATACTACAGCATTTAAGATGGTTACCGAGAGAGTGCAACTGGTATTTCGATATGGGGGTCATTTGAGATGAATCCAGATGATAGACGTGTTGTTTATAAAATGAGAAAATTGAAGGTTGCGAAGTATAATGGAAATAATTCCTTGGAGGAACTAAAAAGTTATTTTGAGAATTTAACGTCGTGTGATCCAAACAAATCAATTATTATGTACCACAACGCAAGTCTATCTAGAGGCCTTGATTTGATTGATATAAGTGATAATATAGATTTATCTTTTATGTTAAGAGGGGAATCTTCGAGTATTGTTGTATACATTTCCTCAATAGAGCCGGAGCGGAGATCTATGGAATTTCAAACAGCAGAACCTGTTGTCGGTCATCTTCAAGGAATAGGTATATCTACAATTTACATTTTCATATATAATTTGTTTTATTTAAATCTTTTATGTTAGCAAATTGTTGCTTCATCTTACACTTTATATTTTGTCAATAGTCGGTATAAACGTTATTTTACCTAATCAACATGAGAACATTCAAGTGGTGCCCGAGCCTGAGCTTAAGCGTGATATGGAGGATGTTGAACCGATTGAGAGCCCATGTAGAGGAGTTTATAACGAGTTTTGGCCAATTTTTTGAAAATGTCAATGAATAGTAGGCGTAACGCTCCTTTACTTGATCAACATAAGAATATTCAAGTGGTGTCCAAGCTTGAGGTTGTACCAGAGTGTGATATGGAGGATATTGAACCGATTGAGAGCCCATGTAGATGAGTTGATAACGAGGTTTTGCCAATTTTTTGAACATGTCAATGAATACTGGCATCATTTGGTTGATTTTGTTGTCAACAATAATCAAAAGCAAAAGGGGCGGGTGTAGGCAAGTTTTAAGTCAGAGGGATGCACATGGCAAGTGCGATGCTTATGAGTTGGCAGTACGGCATACTTCAAAGTGAAGTCTATGTTTAAGGAGCACACATGTAGTGATTCAATGGAGAAGATCCATAAGCCATTAGCTCGTAGTAATAGGTTGACAAAAAAAATTAAAACCTGCATTCATGACCAACTAAAAATTAAAGCGAAAGACATTATAAAGGATGTCTAGTGCGATCTTGGGGTCAGGCTTTCCTATATGCAAGCTTAGCGGAGAAAAGAGGTTACTAGGGAGATGATAGATGGATCACATGACCAACAATACAATGACCTCAAGAAATTGTAAATACCTTGTTGGTATTGTTGACTGCGATGGATCTAAGAAAATGGTGACGCTGATGAGGAAGAGGAGGTACATACGGGTATACCTAAGAACTTGCATAGGGGTTGCATTAGGTGGCAATTGATAAAAGTTGGCTTTCAACCGTGAGTGCTAAATGACTGCCAAGTTGCCTCCAATGGGGACTATACCCAAATTGTTTTTTATAAACTCTCGAAGGTCACTAATTGGAAGACATGTAACATGGTTATCATTCACGGCCAGTCCCAATAGCTTGTAAGCATCAAATAATGTAGGTGTCATCTTACCAATTTAAATGTTATAATGAAAAAGATAGGTCTCAGTACACCACCTCTCTGCATTGGCTGCGACCAAAGGATGATCTATTCAATCTAACTGGATAATAGATAGAGCACCCAACCCAGAAGCGTTCACTAATTGAACTTGCTCATGGGTTAGGTCTCAATCATTTAATTAATTGATGTGTTTTTTCATCGATTTTATTTTTTGTTTTTCTTGGAATACAACAAATAGACAACATATGCGTTACAATACATATATATGTACTTCCCGATATTTAAACATACTACAATTTATTAAAAAATAACAACCTAATGGAAAGAGCGGATGAATATATGCATATACATGTCCTTTCCAAATGTAATAGGATAAATGTTGTGGATGCAATCCTAGCAAACTAGAGTATTGAGGACCTCCTGGATATCCCCCATCTGGATGGACACGATTCATATTCACTAAAATCCCAAGCATTTCCCTATACATGTATCATAATTCAGATACAAATCTTAATCTTTAAGCTACTCAGTCTATCAACTAATAAAATCATAATTCAGATACAAATCTCCATTTTTTTTATAATTACATTTAAAATTTTGTTATTAGATATAAAATCTAATTACAAAATTTTACAATTTAAATTTGGAGGTACAAATCTCCATTTAAATTTAATGTGTACCTCCAAATTTTATATCTAATTACAAAATTTTGTAATTTTGTATCCTTTTTTGTAATTTTGTAATTTATATCTAATTACAAAATTAGACATAAATTTTGTATCCAATTTTGTAATTTGTATACAAATTTGTATATCTAATTTTGTAAATTAGATATACAATTTGTATATCTAATTTGTATATACATGAGTTGTATAAACATGATTTGTGTACACATGTATACACAAACCATGTATATACAAGTATACACAAACCATGTATATACAAATGATTTGTATATACATTTATATACAAGTTCAAAATTTTATATATAAAATTGTATATACATTTTAAATTTTATATCTAATTTGTAATGTGTAATTCTCAACTTTGTAATGTGTAATTTGTATATGCTTTTGTATATACAAATTTTATACACATTTTGTATATACAAATCTAATTTGTATATCAAATTATATATACACATTATAAAATTGTATATACAAATTTTGTAATGCGTAATTTCTATATACAAATTTGTATATACACATATGCATATACAAATTGTATATACAATATACAAATGTGTATATACAAATTACACATTACAAAATTTATATATACAAATTTGTATACACAAATTGTATATACAAATGTGTATATACAAAAGTAATTTGTATATAAAAATTAGATATACAAATTTTGTAATGTGTATGTACAAATTTTGTAATATACAATGTATATACAAATTTTGTATATACACATTGTACATACAAATTTTGTATACACAAATTTATAAAATTTTATATAGACATTTGTATATACATTGTATATAAAATTTTTATAAAAGTTTTTATACAAATTATATATATAAATGTGTATAAAATTTGTATATACAGTTTTTCTATACAATTTGTATAAAATTGTATAAACAATTTTATATAATTTTTGTATATACAAATTGTATATAATTGTATATATACAATTTGTATGTATAATTGTATATATATACAAATTTGTATATATACAAATTGTATATAATTGTATATATACAATTTGTATGTATAATTGTATATATATATAAATTTGTATATATACAAATTTTATATATATACAAATTTGTAAACATACAAATTGTGTATACAAATTGTATATATACAAATTTGTATATACAATTATATACAAATTTGTATATATAATTTATATAAAATTGTATATACAAATTTATATATAATTGTATATACCATTTATATAAAATTGTATATACAATTTTATATACAATGTGTATATACAATTTGTATAAAATATTATATACAAATGTGTATATACAAAAGTATATCTAATTTGTATATACAATTGTATATACTAGTGGTTTAAAAAACAGATCGGTGACTCCAGAAACCCATTCGGATCGGTGAATCGGATAGGGAACCGACCAACTCGATCGGATTAAGCTTTAAAAAAATCCAAAAAAATTATTAAAATTCATTATAAATGTTTTCTTTTAAGAATCCAATAAGAAATGAGGGTACTACTTTGTTAACTTTCATTTTTTTCCTCAATTTGTGAATATTGATATGTTCTTTCTCTGTATAAACTTATGTTAACCATTAAGTTTACATCACACAAGAGAAAAATCATATAATCATCATGGAAAAAGTATATAATCATACATGGACTACAATAAAGAGTAGTCTAAATCAAAAAAAATGGTCACTAAAATCTTGACCTGGCGAAAAACCCTAATCCGCTAAAAAAACCTAAATTGTTACAACCTAACTAACTATAATCTAAAATTATCACAACTTAACTGACTATGATATTATATACTGAAATTAAAATTGTTGGTTTACATTTTATAATACAAATAATAACAAATCCAAAATATTTTATAATATCATCAAATTTAAAATGTATTATTGACAACGGTAAGAAAAATAGTACATTACATGATTTATAATGCAAAAATTAATTAATAAAATAAAATATTTGGTTATCAATATAGAAAGTATTAAAATGTATATCAATTTTCGAAATAACACTTTAATTTTTCAAAATTTTAAATTTTTAGATTTCTAGAATAAATTTAGTAAAAGAGATTATTAGTAGAAAGAGAGAGATTTCATAAAAAACGGATCGGTGCCCTAGGGTGTATTCTTACAACCTAACTAACTATAATATTGCATCATTTATTCCTAGGGTGTATTAAGAAATATATGTTGTATTTATAACTATCTTTTATTTTTTTTGACAATAAATATTTATTGTATTATCTTTTTTTTTTTTGGTAAGAAAAATATGATACTTGTTGTATTACTTTTTATTTGACAAAAAAATTAAGAAGGTGTTGTACTACATTTTTTTTTTTTGTATTATCTTTTATTTTATTTTTGAAAAGAAATACGTTATATTAATTTTTATTTTTTGACAAGAAAAATAAAAAGATGTATTATTATTTTTTTTTTACCAAAAATGCTTGTTGTATTACCTTCTATTTTTATTTTTTTCCTTTTATTTTTTTTACAACAGATTTTTTTTCTTCTATTTTTTATTTTTTTCCTTTTATTTTTTTTGCAACATGATTTTTTGTCTTTTACGTTTTTAAAAAATAAAAATAAAAAATATGTATTTTTTTTTTACCAAAAATGCCTGTTGTATTACCTTCTATTTTTTGTTGTTTCCTTTTATTTTGTTTACAACATGATTTTTTTTCTTTTACGTTTTTAAAAAATTAAAATAAAACCCCAAAGGGGTATTTTTTTCCTTTTATTTTTTTACAACATGAATTTTTTTCTTTTACGTTTTTAAAAAATAAAAATAAAAAAATGTATTTTTTTTTACCCTAAATGCTTTTTGTATTACCTTTTATTTTTTATTTTTTTCTATTTATTTTTTTGCGACATTTTTTTTCTTTTACGTTTTTTAAAAATAAAAATAAAGCCCCAAAGGGGTATTTTTTTCCTTTTATTTTTTTTTACAACATGATTTTTTTTTCTTTTATGTTTTTAAAAAATAAAAATAAAGCCCTAAAGGGGAATCACGCACAAGAGAAATCGAGGGTGAAAAGCACAAGCCAAAATCCACAGAGCTAACCTCCTCCACCAATTCATCACATTATGTTTATGAGGCTGTAATAAATATATACGTGCTATTAGTTATGCAACTCTAATTTTGTCCCACATCGAAGGACGAGAGCACTAAAATGCTCTAAAAATAAGAACACAATAGATGAATATCATGCATGTGCAGGTATGGGGGCGATGTGTCACGTGCTAATGTGTCTTGGCACCCACGAGGTGGGGCTGCCATGTGTTTGCTAGCTAGATAACCGACGAGTCTATTATTGAGAATTGGTGATATTTTGCCGATTTACAACAGTAAATAAATTGGCGGGCCCGGTTTCAGCTGGTATACACATTACTTTTGTATATGCAATTGTATATACAAATTAGATTTCTAATTGTATATACAATTTGTATATTTAATTTATATATACAATTAGATATAAAATTGTTATATCTAATTATATATATAAAATAAATATATAAATTGTATATCTAATTAGATATACAATTTGTATATCTAATTTGCATACAATTTGTATATAAACTGTATATGTAATTTGTATATCCAATTGTATATCATTTAGATATGCAAATTAGATATAAATTGGAGGTACACAAATTAGATATATACAAATTCGATATACAAATGTATATATACATTGCGTTTGTATATGTAATTTTATATCTAATTACAAATGTATATATAAAATTAGATAAAAAATTTTAAATTTTAAATTTTAAATTTAAATGTATATACAACATGACAAAATTTTAAATTTGAGATTTTTTTGTACCAAGATTAATTTTATGATAAAATTTGGAGGTACACATTACTTAATCTGATGATACAAATCTTATGATAAAATTTGGAGGTACACATTACTTTAATCCCTATCAATCTTATGATAAAATATGTAAATATTTATTATCTTTATATATCCGATTTTTCACTACGTTTTTTTGCACCAAATCCAAAATATTCACGATTCTATAGCTTACCTTATTTTTGACGATCTGTTTTTTTGACCCGATTTTTTCCCCCGACTTTTTGAAATAAAATCAAATTTTTTATCGATGTTTTGGTCTGCAACCAACACCTAAATAAAAAACGCATCTTCGTTCTAACATGAATAGCAATGTTCTGGTTCTAAGGCCTATTGAAACCCAAAAGTGTTTTTGTTTGCTCAGCTCCTATGGGTTAAATTTGTTTTATAACATGAACAACAATGACCTTTTCTTGTGAGGCCTATTGAAACCAAAAGTGTTTCTTTTGCTCAGCTCCTTTAGATTAGGAATTAAAAACAAATTTCCTTTTTCTTAATCGTGCAAGAGTGGCTATTTCCGATCTTGTTAACTCTGATAAATGTTCCTGAATTTTTTTTTTCTTGAGTTCTTTGATCCTTGATCATTCATATCCTTCTCCATAACGTTGTATTTTTAAAATTAGTAGGATGGACGATAGATGCATTTTTAAGAATGGAAATGATTTTTTTGAATAAATTTGTTATTGGACTTAAATAACAAATTTAAAGGGATTAAGATTCGGGGAACGACTCTTGAAAGTGCATAGAGATTTGAGGAATTTTAAAACGAAAATAAGGGAAAAAAGGAGTTAGGCCACCTCAAAATAGCAGTCGTTAAACCAATTCTCCTGTCAAAGTGATTGCTTTTTAGGAATTGTCTTCTTCATGTACTTAATTATTTTTCGAAAGATTTTGAAATTGTTCTCATGGTGTGTTTTGAATTTTAGATAAAGTATAATATGACTGTTAACCTTTGATACAAGGAGGTCACAATTATTTATAGTCATCCGATGTGACATCTGATCGCTTGGGTGTGTCACAAAATTCAAGAAAATTTCTTTTAAAATTTGAGCTTGATCAATGGAGTAAACACATCCATCTAATTTTACATCTAATGTCCAAGATTCATTGTGACCACCGATACCCAAAATAAATGGTGTCATTGTATATATTTTTTCAAAAATCTATATAAAGTTGCAATTTTATACCACATAAGTAAGGCGCATATCAAAACAATATGAAAGCAGTAGAAAAGAGAATGACAAAGTTGGAAAATCTTTCAATTGATCATTTAGATCTCAAGTTGTATGGATATTAAGGAAATACTAAAACATAATTTCATTGCCTTTAAAGATTTTCAATTGTTATTAGATCTGCTTAATGTAATTATTTGAAATTCTTCATAACACCGTTAAACATAGATGTTCAAGCCATTGTAAGGTTTATGGAAACCTGGATGACACTTTTTACCCCGCCAATGTCTAGATCCACCCCCAAAATGCCCGAGTTTTGAGTGAGAAAAGAAAACGAAAAGAAAAAAAAAAAAAAAAAAAGGTACTAATGTTTAACTAATATGCCGAGTGTTTCAAAAACCAATAAGAATATTTGTGGCCACCAAACAAGTCGTTATAAAACACGAAAGAATATATCATTACCCAACTTATCTGTCTCAAAATCTGAAATAATAGATCACATTGTAAAGCATTGATTAGGCTACAAATTCCTTTTCCTTACACTTAAATAAAACACAAATATAAAACATAGAATAGGCCACAAATTCCTTTTCCTTACACCAAAATTTGCATGAGACTTGGAGTTCCATGGATTTCTTGGAATCTTCTTACAACTCTTGGTGCTATTTCTTGTCCAACATAAACTGAAAAATAGCTATTAATCATTGAATGAAGGATAAAGGCTAAATATATGTATCTAGAAAATGAATGAAAAATAAATAAAAAATGAAAAGGACCACCACCCCTCAAATAGAGAATATAAAGGTTATACAACAATCAAGAAAACCATATTTCCTAGAGAGAGAAAGGTTTAGAGAGAGAGAGAGCCAAATGGTGAGGCCAGTTCTCCTCTTATTGTCCTCTTCATGATCTCTAAACTTGGTGAAATAAAAACATCCAAACACTAAACAATAATCAAGCTACGATCAACCGATACTCCTCTGAATCATCTGGAAGTAGCGGTTCATGGAGTCAAGACGCTGGAGCTTCATTTGCTCGTAGAACTGTGCAATGAACTCCTCCGCCTTCTCGTCGATGGAATCGAAAGACTCCTCCCTGATTTCCTCAGAGCCCTCTTTGCCCTCACCTCCATTCTTGTCGAGTTCTACCAAGTTCTCCACAGATGCGTAGCAACTCATCCCGCCATCACTGTCATACTCCTTTTCTTTGCAAGCCCTTGGTGGGGCTTGCACATCGTGAAATGGCTCCGGCTCGCACTCAACCTTTGGCTCATGCTCTAGTTTTTTATCAGGCATGGGCTCGGGCTCAATGCCGGTCTTAGGTGCCTCAAGATTGTGCTGAAGGTTATGGTGCCCGGGCAGCATGGCGCTAACGAGGCTTTTCCAAATGCTAGCCTCCATGCGAGCACCATTCGACTTTCTGGCCCTACGAAGCATGAAGGTGGCCACCATGACCGTGCTCCAAAAGCCCCGTTTTTTTGTAGAAAGGCTTCGAGAGGCCTTTCTACGAGACCGATCCATGGTTTCGAGTCGGAGCCGGTCTGCCCTGCGTTAAGCAGGGCTCTAGTGGGGGTTACACCATATACAGGGGCAGGGGAGGGGCATGTTTGTATTTATATTATTTAGACATAAGAGGGGAGGTGAAGAGAGAGAGTGTTGGGGAAGAGAGAGAAAGGGAGAGGTAGGGCATTACCGGGTCAAAGAGGAAATGAAGGGGAGGTGAAGGGAGAGGATTGGGGAAGAGAGAGAGGGGGAGAGGGAGGGCATTACGGGGTCAAAGAGGGAATGAACAGAATTGGGTTGGGTTGGGTGGGTTGCCTCGTATTGTTGGTGTCTCCATGAAATCCATACTACCTTCCACAGGATTCAAAGCTGTATTTTCGCATCTCTCGCTGTAGTTTCATTGAAAACATAATTTTTAATTATTTGGAGTCAGTTACACATATCCTGATCTACTCTATTAGACATATTCTGTTGTATTAATGGACTTACATTTAGTGCACTTCCTTATTAGGGATCACTACCATTTAATTGTTTGTCTTGCTCCATATGCTCAATATTCTTAACTTGTTTACCAAATTGCCAAAATGCCCATGCCGTTTTTGTTTTACAAAGTTGCCACCTTAACTGGTAGAATTAAGTTGCACCTCAAAAATCAATAAGAAAAAGCCTTTTTTGATATTAGAAAACCCTATAAATGATCATCTTGAAATCGAGATCTATAGGGAAAAAAGATTTTGAGTCCCAAACATTGAGCATCTTGCAACATATTATTTGGACTACCCCTTTTCAAGATTTTCATATGTTTATAAATTTACTTCATTCGAACCTGAAATTAAAATTTTGTAATTAGATATAAAAATGGATTTAAAATATTGTAATTAGATATAAATTGTATATACAATTTGTATATACACATTGTATATACAAATTTGTAATATACAATGAGTATATAATTTGTGTATAAAAAATTTGTATACAATGTGTATATACAAATTTTATATATAATGTATATACAAATTGTATATAAAATGTGTATAAAATTGTATATATAAATTGTATATACAATTTGTATGTAAAATTAGACCAATGTATATAATTGTATACAAATTTGTATACAAATTGTATATACAATTTTTATAAAATACAACGTTATGGATAAGGATATAAATTTGTATATACAAATTATATACAAATTCGTATATATACAATTGCATATATATAAATTTGTATACAATTGTATATATACACATTTTATATGTATATACAAATTTGTATACAATTGTATATACATACATTATATATATATATATATATATACATACAAATTTGTAGATACAATTTGTATATATACATTTGTATATATATAAATTGCATACAATTTGTATATAAATTTGTATATACAAATTTGAATATAAATTTGTATATAATTGTATACAATTTGTATATACAATTTGTATATACAATTAGATACAATTTTATATAAAATTGTATATACAAAATTAGATACAAATTTTGTATAAAATGTATATACAAATTTTGTATATAAAATTTTATATACAAATTTTCATATAAAATTTTATATACAAATTTTATACAAATTGTATGTATAAATGTGTATATACAAAATGTATATACAAATTTGCATATACAAAATTTGTATATCTAATTTGTATATACAAATGTATATACAACTTTGTAATGTGTAATTTGTATATACAAATTAGATATACTTTTGTATATACAAATTAGAAATACAAAAGTAATGTGTATATACATGTATATACAAATTAGATATACAAAAGTAATATGTACCTCAAAAGTTTAAATTTAATTACAAAAGTTTAAATTTTAAATTTTTTAATTTAAAATTGTATATACATGTATATACAAAATCTTGGTAGAAAAAAGTTTGCATATATATATATATATATATATATATATATAATTTCGTAATTACAAACTTTTGTAAAATTACCAAATTTTGTAATGTTGTAAATTACAAAATTAAATGGAGGTACACATTAAATTACAAAACTACAAATTTTTTAATTTGTAATTTAAAATTTGTAATTTTGTAAATTTTGTAATTTAAAATTGTACCATTTAAATTTTGTAATTTTGTAATTAAATATAAAATCTAATTACAAAATTTTAAATTTAGAGGTACAAATCTCCATTTAAAATTTATAATTAGATATAAAATCATAATTCAGATAGCAAACTAGGGTCTTGAGAACCAATACGTGCATCATAATTCATATACAAATCTCCACTTTTAATCTACTCAATCTATCAACAAATAAAACTAGTTATTTACTAAGATAACACTATATCAAAGTTAAAAATAAAATTTAAGATATGAATTTAGGTTTTTTTTCATAAAGCTTAGTCATTATACAACACGAGAAATACTAGCATTGTCCATATCTACTAATGTCGGGAATTTTTCCTAATGAGGGCCAAATTTCATTAAAGCTTTACATAATTGAATTAAGTTCAAAATTGACTCCTAAGTCTACAATTTTGTAATCTACCCTAAAACGTTGAAAATTCTCAATGATCAAGCATTGATTGCTAAAGATCAATGATATTTAAAAAATTTAACTTTTAGTCCTTATGCAACACATTTTTTGAGGAATAGAAAGACAAGAAGGGAAACTTCGGATTCATCACTCTGTATCAACTCAACAACCAATATCTCTATAAAACTAACATGTTTCATAAATAAATTGAACAGCAAAAAAAATGTGATTTTATGAAGGGTGCAGGTTGTATAGAGCCTAGGCTCTAAACAATAAAATTAAAGCCTACTTTCAAATAGTATTGAGAAATGTGGTTTCAATATTGGAAATCTTGTGATAGCCTTAAAATATATTTTCATATTTATTTATAAAGTTTAAAGATTCAAAAATTATGTAGATTAATAGATCTATGAAAACTTGAAAATCTTGAAAATGAACGGTTCCAAAAATGCGTCACAAAATACACTATTTCCAAAACTTGAAATCCATTTTTTTTCTCATGTCCATGCATCTTGATGTCAAGATTATTAATTTGAAGATATTTGAGCATCAAAACAACCTCTTCTAGTGAAATTTTTGGGGTAGGCTCAAATTTGATTGTTTAGACCCTTGACTCTATATAAACTTTTCCTTTTTATGAATCCACATAATTTTCTAGTTCCAAATACACTAAAATTTGCAGCTCAAAAGCAAACTTAACTCAATAACTCATGTATAAATTTCAAGTTCTAAAAAAAACCTCAAATTTATACTCTTAAAAACCCAAAAAATATACACTTCTTAAAAACCCCAAATATCACTCAAACAAATTGCCATACTTATAGATCTGTGAAATCTATCAAATAAACCCTAAATCGACCTCTTCTACTCACGTGTGAAACCCTAAATCATAATCTTATACAATGTAAATTTCTAAAAGCAAGCAACAAATCATTATATACATACATTCAATATAGATTTGAAATCCGTCAAATGCAGTTAAAATCTGTCAAAAACCTTCTATTCAAATGTAACCAAATGTATAGAATGGGTTTTCTTGTGAGAGAGGTAAAAGAGTGAGAGAAGAATTGCAAAAAAGAGAGAGCGGACCGCCAAAGTGTTGAACGAGACAGACAAAAGCAGCATTCGTAAGGTTTAAACGAGCCAAACTATTTTTGGTTTTTCAAGAACCGAACTTAACTTATTTTCGATTTTTAAAAAACCGAAATTCCAGCCATTTCAGGTTTTCAAAAACCAAAAAAGGGTAAAATCATTTTTTTTAAACAAAATCGTTATGAAGTAAAAAAACGGACATGCCAGTAATAACGAAAAGTATTTAGTATTTTGGTAATAACATAAACTATAACGGATATTTACGTAAATTTTCCATATATATACAGGGAAAAGAAAATCTTGAAAAGGGATAGTCTATATAATGTATTATAAAAGAGTAATGGATCCTATAGGACCCTGACACGCCGATGGTATGAGACCCCAATATGCAACCGTTAGATCTCAATGGGCTGTCAAGTTAATAAGAATGTTACCTAGCGATTCCGTCCGCGGGTGATGTACAAAAAAAAAAAAAAAAAAAAACCTCTTTATTTCTCTTTCTCTTTCTCTTTCTCTCTTTCTCTCACATTTCCCAATCCCACTTTTCGTCTCTAGTTTCTACCAGCCACCATCGTCTCTAATTTCTATCAGCCATGAGCAAGCCAATTTTTCGCCCCAATTTTCTGTCTCCTCTAAGCTCCATTAAATTGGGTTTTTATCTTCTAACTAGTTAAATGGTAGCCATTTAAGAATCTCCCTCTCTCTTTCTATAAATGGGTGAGTTTGTGCATAAAAAGCTGATATTATGAATCTTCTCTCTCCTCTGTTATGTATGCTTTGCTATCTTTATATGTCTCATTTAAGGCAAATGACATGTTTTATCTTCCTGTCTCTTTAGGATTGTGTATGCTTTGCTATCTTTATGTGTCTCATTTAAGGCAAATGAAATGTTTTATCTTCCTGTCTCTTTAGGATTGTGTATGCTTTGCTATCTTTATGTGTCTCAATTAAGGCAATGAAATGTTTTATCTTCCTGTCTCTTTAGGTTTGTGAATTTTGGTCTAAAATAATAGGAATGAAAGCAAGTTGCATGTGCTCCAACCCTTTAACTGGCCTAAACAAACTCAACCTTCCACCCTTTAAGCTTTTCCACTTGCTCTCTATGATTCTAGGATTTGAATCCACACATGTGACTAGCTTTCCAACTTCAGTTTCCTCTTTTGCAACTCTTCTTCTCTCTTGAAAAACTCACCCATTTCTTCACCTTCACCAATTCATCATATCAGGTTACACATCTCTCTCTCTCTAAAATTGAATATCCAATGATTCACTCTAATTTCTCATTGATAAGATCAAGAGAGAGGAATCTAGATTGGGGAGGATGGAGCATGTGCATGCATAGGAAGAAACATTAAGAGAGAATGAGTTCAATAGCTCATAGCCACTTGCTCGCCCTTCCTTACACACGTTACTTACACACCAGAGATTTTCACAATCATCAGTTCCATGAACACCCTATAATTCGGAAGAAGACTAAGAGGAAGCAATGATCCAATAAACCATGAAGTAACAATGAAAAGAACTAAAACAACCCGAACAAGAAGCAAATGTAAGAAAGAGGAAGAAGTCGAGGGGCCGAGCAGCAAAGAATTGAAGCCCAAATATCTACCTCTCTTCTCTTTTAGCCACCAGATTTTTCTCTTCCCTTGGCTGTCTTTGCATTTTCTAACCTTCTCACTCCACCTCCTCTGAATCCATCTCTCTCAATGCATCACTATATTGTTGTTAAATTTACCTGCCCCTCCTCTCTCCTTCCTTATCTCATTTTCTCTCCCTATTTATTGTACCACCACGTTCTTCTCTCTACTGCTGCAAATTAGCTTGTTTTGTTTCTCACTCTAAAATGACACTTTTTTTCGTTGCATGAACAGAAAATGGTACTTTATTTAGTTGTATGAAGAGAAAAAAAATGACACTTTTCTTAGTTGCAAGAACAAAATGGCACTTTTCGAGGAGAAAAGAAATAGGAACACTTGGCCTGGCCTTTTAGAGAGTGAGTGATAATGGGAAACAGAGAAGAAGGTGCCTTGTTGTTAGAGAGGGCAGTTTGTAATGAGAGGTTTGGGAGAGTAATGGGATTGTGGCAAGTGGGGTAGAGCAAGGATGGTAACCGAAAGACAGCAAAAAGAAAGACAACAGGTCAAGAGAGAGAGAGAGAAAGAAAATAATTGAAGATATTAAAGGCTTTTCCCTTTTGGAGGCCGTGTTTGGGGGTTTTCATGTCAGTTGTTTGGGAGCTTTACTTGGTCACCACGTATCATGTCAGTTGTTCGGGAGCTCATTGAATCTACCTGTTAAGGTTCGGGTCTCATGCTGTTGGGCTCATCATAAAATGTACTAATTTTGAGAAATTATTATTATTATTATTTTCATTTCCATATACCTAGATAATTTTCCAAATCAAAACGCAAATATTTTTCAATGTATTTTTATAGTGGACCTTAATTCTATGCAACCTGAGAAAGAGGAGAGAGAGAGAGCGTGATCTCACCATAACCAGTTTTGGTAGCATCTCTTTTGCCACCATAACGATGCCATCAACCAAGCCCATCTCCAAATGCTTCTCCCTATTCTCTCTCCACAAAACAACACAATTGTCTCTCTCTTACAGAGATGCAGAACCCTCGAACACCTCAAGCAAACCCACGCCCATCTCACTACCACCCAACCCTCCTCCATTGCTCGCATCCTCTCTTTCTTCGCTTTCTCTCACCTTTCTTACGCCAACCACGTTTTCTCTCTCATCCCCAACCCCACAGTTTTCATGTACAATACACTCATTCGAGCTCACTCCACCTCCTCTCCACCCCACATCGCCTTCTCTCTCTACATCCAAATGCTTCGAAATCGAACCTTTCCCAACAAATTCACTTTCACTTTCTTGATCAAAGCTTGCTCCCTCTCCCTTTCATCCAAGCTTTTATCGGACTTGCATTCCCATGTAGTGAAATGGGGTTTTGCTTATGATGCTTTTCTGCAAAGTGGGTTTGTTCAATTGTATGCGAATTGTGGTCTCATCGATAATGCACGTCAAGTTTTCGATCAAATAGTAGAGAGGGATGTGGTTTCTTGGACTGCTCTTTTATCTGGTTATGCAAAATGTGGAATGATTAAAACGGCACGCGAAGTGTTCGATGGAATGCCCGAGAAAAATTCAGTTTCTTGGGCGGCCATGATAGCTGGTTATGCTCAAAGTGGGAGCTACGAAAAAGCAATTGAGATGTTTAATGAGATGCAATTTGCCAATTTGCATCCCACTCAAGCCACTCTAGTGTGCATTCTTTCTGCTTGTGCTCAGGTTACAATGATCAAAGTCCCTCTTATACTCTACATGGCTGGTATTTTCTTGTTTGAATTGGGTGCTAGTGAGCTTAAAAACTTGAGCCTGTTATTGCTAGGAATGTCTACTATATATTTGTGGGCACCACTATATTATTTATGGATTTATCACTTCACATGTCTTGTTTATAGTGTGAACTTTATTAATTTCATTTAAAAATAAATTAAGCACTAAGTATTTTTGGCAGCCATTTGTCAAGATTTGATTGTTCACATGCGTGACTTATGAAATTTTTTGCATCTCCTCATTTCCCTCCAAAATCTAAGGAAAGTAGGACTTCTATTGTCGCTCTGAAGATAAGTGCATGCTCTATTTTCTTGAAACTTTTCTTTCTAAACATTTTAGAATATCTTTCTACACATTTTACAATATATCTCTCTACCTAGACATTAATTCCTTCATTAACTACCAAACTCTCTTAAAAAATCTATACATTTCTAAATCCAATAAAAATGTTTAAGAAGTCCTATGCATCTCTCCTATGACCTCTCTCATATGTGATCCAATCTTTGTAATGAAAATAAATTAAAGAGGAGCAAGACAATTGCATCACAGTATTTATGATGTGTAAAGGAAAACTAAAAATGTAGGAAAACAGAAATGCCTACTAAAATAGCAATCATTATGAGAACTACACAAATGAACAAAATAAGTTCCATTTTGGAACTAAATTAGAATATAATGACCAAATATTGGATAAAATGTTCCTAGACTTCAATTTTTTGGATTGGCGTCCGGTGCTGGACAGCTTTTTTTGCTGTTATCCTTCTTTAAGAAGGCACTCTGTTTTCTGATTTTCGGCTAACTTTCCTTGAGAAGGCTTTTTGTTTTCTTATTTTCTGCTTTCTTTGTTCTTTGGAGCATCCGCGTTGTGGATTGCCAATCTTTCTGATCAATTTATGGTTAACTATTATCAAAAAAAAAAAAAATTGGATAAAAAAGTTTATTGAAAATTAAGCAACTATATAAGTAATGCATAGTGCCTTATAACAGAAAAGTGAAAAATAATGTTATCAATTTCACATTTACATTAACTAGTTAAAAAACAGTTCCATTTAATTCCTCCATTAGAGCATTGTGCTACGCACATGCCATGAGCTAGTTGGAAGTAACTGATAAACTGTCCATAATTATCAACAAATCATCATCATCATCATCATCATCAAAGCCTTTTTTCAACTATTTGGGATAGGTTACAAAAATCCTGGTCCGCAACTCTGCTCTAATGTCAACAAGTAAATAAATAAATAATGTCCATGTGGTCCGCGTGGGCGAGTTTGATGTAGATTGTTTTTTTTTCCTTCGATTAACTCTCAAAAGGAAATCCTCAAATGTCTATCCTCTAGGCACAGATTTTTATCCTCTTGATAAATAACAAAAAAAAAAAAAAGGTACAGCCCAAAATTGTTTTTCATGGAAGGATAAAAGTATCAAATGTGACATATCCAAATTTTGGTGCTAACAACTTTCATTCTCTAGGATATCAGCCCAACTTTGCCATCTCTTGGAAGAATCAATGGTAGGTTAAGATAGTTATCGCATGCACTCGTCTGACTTCCTTCAGATCTTGGCAGGCTAAGATAGTTTATCCCATAAAGAAACGACATTGAAAGCACCTTGTTCTGAATCACCATTTCCAATTCATTGCAGGTTGGAGCTTTGGACCAGGGGCAATGGGTCCACGCTTACATTAAGAGGAACAAAGTTCCTCGCACGCTTAGCATTGACACTGCACTCATAAACATGTATGCTAGATGTGGGTGCATTGAAAATTCAGTTCAAGTGTTTAATCAGATGCCTCAGAGAGATACCCATGCATGGACATCCATGATATGTGGCATGGCCATACATGGCCTAGGCCATGAGGCCATCAACACATTCGAAGACATGCTGTCATCAGGTGCCAAGCCTGATGGTGTCACTTTTGTTGGTGTCTTAACTGCATGTAGCCATGCATGCCTCGTCGATATGGGGCGCCATTATTTTCACATCATGGGTGAGATATATCAAATTGCCTCTGGTGCGGAGCACTATGGATGCATGGTTGACATGTATGGCAGATGTGGGCTCCTGGATGAGGCATGGGAGCTTGTCATGGCCATGCGCATGAGGCCTGACGCCATAGTTTTGAAGGCATTGCTTAGTGCTTGTTATAATCATGGTCATGTTGGGATGGCTGAATGGGCGGCTAAGAGGCTCATAGAGGTGGACCCATGCCATGGTGCTTCTTATGTGATGTTATCGAATGTGTACTCGGGTGGAGAGAGATGGGGTGATGCAGAGGGAGTGAGAAGCATGATGAGAGAAAAAGGGATTGCAAAGGTGCCAGGTTGTAGCTTGATTGAGGTGAGAGGGGTGCTTCACCGGTTTGTAGTTGGAGAAAAGGAGCACCCATTGATGAGAGAGATAAACTTGATGCTAGTTGAAATGGGGAGGAGGTTAAGACTTGCTGGATATGTACCTGCTGTTAAGCAAGTCTTGTTTGATATTGATGAGGAAGAGAGAGAAAATATTCTTGGGCGCCATAGTGAGAAACTGGCCATTGCTTTCGGGCTACTCTCAATCGAGGCTCCAGCCCCCATTCGTGTTCTGAAGAACTTGAGGGTGTGTTTGGACTGTCACGTGGCTACAAAGTTGATTTCGAAGGTGTTTGAGAGAGAAATTGTAGTGAGAGATAACCTACGGTTTCATCGCTTTGTTGGAGGATCGTGCTCTTGTATGGATTATTGGTAAAGGCAGTTCAGAACTACAGGTACATGAGATGTAAATTATGAGAATTGGGGCTAATTAAAGATGAAACAGCCCATGAAAGTTGGGATTTAACACCCCACCCCCCTGCCGTCTTTTCCTCCTCTCTCTCTGGGATGATTGTTTTAGACAAAAGTTCTCTTGAACTAGAAATTCCTGTCGAAATTAATGCCCTCCTCACACCCTGTTTCTTAAGGAGACCTTTGGGATGAAAATAAAGGAAAGAGAACCTGTCAATGGAGTACAAGAAATGAAAAGCATAACAGATCAATGGGCGTTTGAAGCTTCCCCAGTTTTCTTTGCAATAAATATTCACAATTATTTCCAGCCTAGAAAACAACCAAATGGATGGAAAAAGAAGAAAACAATATCTGAATGAAAGCCAAAAGAATGAAAGGGGTGAGTTGGTTTATGATGTAGAGAGAGCCAGAGGCTAACAACCCCAAATTCCGGTGGCTGACTTTGCCATAATAGCAGCGAATTCAGGGAAGCTAATGACACCATCTCCATCAGAGTCCGCCTCTTTAAACATCTCGGTGAGCTCTCGAAATGTCAGAGGATGACCCAAGTTAGCCATCGACCGAGCAAGCTCAGCCGCCGTTATATAGCCATTACCATCTCTATCGAAAGCTCGAAATAAATCACAGAGTTGGCTATGGTCTAATGACGGATGAGTGGGCATGGTCATTTGTGGGGCTATGACTTGGAGGAGCTCTTCGAATTCAACAGAGCCATTTGAGTTTGAGTCAATGGATTTGAGGAGAGAGTGGATTTGATCACCTGTTGGTTTGAGGCCAAGGGAGCGGAGGAGGGCGGCGAGCTCGAGGTGGGTGAGGCTGCCATCAGAATTCATGTCAAAGCGAGAGAAGATTTCACGGAGCTCCTCGACCTGCTCGGGCTCTAGGACGCCCTGGCATCCCATGTCAATCTATTCTCTCCTTCCCTCTTCCTTGTTTTAGAGAGAGAAGAGGGGGAGATGGAGTTTGATGGTGCTTGAATCGGAGACGAGACGTGGTGTGGGGTAAATGGGGGAGGCAAGAGCCTATTGTCTTTGCATTCGAGAGAGAGAGAGAGAGTTATGGGAGAAGTTGCAGGGGGTTGAGTGACGACCAGATAGAAACAGTTTTGGGGGGTGTTACAGGGTGAATTCTAGAGAGAGAGAGAACAGGGTGTTGAATTGGTGGGAAGGGATGAGGTGATGAGAGAGAAAGGGGCAGAAACGCGTTTTATTTGTGGAAGGGGATTGCGTATGATTTAAGTAGTTATGACTTGTACCGAGAAGGGTGGCGGTGAATATTCAAATAAGGAGGAATGGGATGAGAACAAGCCATTGCATCTTTTTCTAACTTTTCACAGACCGATGTCCATAATGGTACCATACATTTTTCGGCTGATTTATTTTATTTTAAAGGTTCGATCATTTTATTATCTGCTCAAAACACTGAAAGTTAACCAATGTTGAGGTAGTTTCCCAACTACCAAGGTCCGACAAGACAGAGAGAGAGAGAGAGAAATGGAAGATTGAATTAAAACGAAATAGCATTTGAGGTTCCCTTGATGCATTGACCTGCGTATCAAACGAGTTACCCATGTGCAACAACTTACATGATACCTGTATCGTCACTTACACAATATATATTTCGTTTCTCTGGAGACATCCGAATAAAATTAAAACGATACAGGGAAGATTAACATGATACTGGAGATTATACAGGTGCTTACGAGGAATTATTGAAGAGAGAGAGGTGTGTGGTCAAATGGGTAACGTTAGTGATATGGAAAGAGAGTGTGTGTTTTCAAAAGAGGACCAAGAGCCCATGTATCTAACCTGATGAAGGATATGAATTCAATACCGTGTGGACTTAAATCTGAAACACGGTTTTCATTGTGAATTGTGTTTCGCTATGGAATGAACCATGCCATAATACCGAGGGTAGCGCTTAGGAATTAGGATCATAGTGTTATGGAGATGCCACATGGTTATTGCTTTAAGGTCCAAAACGGGAAAATTCAGATTTTGGGTGTGGTTTGCATAAGGTTGCAATTATAAACAATCAAAGTAACGCATATTTCCCAAGGATGTAATTTTGGTATAAAAAATACTTAGGATGGCTCGATAACCTATTTTCATATGCAATCATAAAATTTTAAACTTTGAGTAGATCTATAAACATATGAAAATCTTGAAAATAGATGGTGCAGATAATATGTTGCAAGATGCACAATATTTGAGATATGAAATGTTATTTTTGGTATTTTCATGCACCTCGACCGATGATCGATTAAAGGGTTTTGCAACATCAACTTTTTTCAATGAATTTTTTAAGTGCACCTTAATTCTACAGTTTATGGTTGCAACTTTATATAAACTTTCTCCTAAGTTCTTAGGCAAGGCAAACATTTACATAGGGCCGCAATATGACTTATATAGGAAAAGTTAAAATAAAATTAAGTGCAAAAAATATGAGTGCAGTTATCCTAACTTTTCCCAAATTTGATGTCAATATGACTTATATAGGAAAAGTTAAAATAAAATTAAGTGCAAAAAATATGAGTGCAGTTATCCTAACTTTCCATTTCGATCAACTGCCCAAAAAAAAAAGAAGTCCATTCCAACTCAGCAATTGAGAATAAAGTCTTCCCCTTGAACAAATCCTTTTCAATTGGGGGCAGGAGCTCCCGCTCCCTCTCCCTCATCCTCTTCCTCTCAATTTGAGGGCGAGAGCGCTATCTCCCTCTCCCTCTCTTTTTTTTTAGCGTTGCTTTCCCTCTCTCTCTAATTAAGTGGTATTCATGTAAGACCCTGCCCTTACTCTATTAGCTTCTATTGGGAATCATACCATGTAGCATTGGAGCTTGCTATGTGCCGCACCATTTCATCGACCTACTACCCAAGACGTAGCAGGTGAACATTTATTATCGAGAACTACAGTCCTCTTCACCGCTTTTGTCGTTGAGAATACACAAGGGGAAGACCCCACTGGTGTATGGTAGCACCTCCGTACCTTCCAGTGGATGTTCAGTAGGCCGACTTTTTCAGGGAAGACCTAAGGGAGAAGTGAAGCGACTGACTTAGCGAAACGATACCTGAGCAAGCTAGCTTAACTTCGACCTTATCAGTCGCTTGGATTAAACAGACCATAAGTCAGTCTATCATCCTAATTTCTTCACTGTTTTTTTAAAAAAGTTTGATTTTCTAGAAATGGCTGTTGTTCCTGTCCGAATGCGCAGGGCCCATTGCTTATCTCTTCTTACCACTAGGAAAGAGCGATAGCATAGCCCCTCCTTAACCAAATCATTCTTTGGAGTTTTTTTTTTTATTTTGATAGTTCGGTGAGGAAGACTAGTCCCTACCCTTTTTTTCAAATAGTTTAATAGTTTTTTTAAAGTATTAATGAAGCCATGTCAGTGAGAATAAAAACCATAACATGCTTATTAAGGTATGGGGGGTGCTACCACCAAGACCCCAAGCTGTTTTAAAGAGAAGAACAGTTTCTCAAGGTTAATAATCAACAAAAGGAAAAAAGAAATTAACAATGAGCATGACGGCCAATGTCACCAATCCTACACGGCAGGCAACCTGATTCACAAACCCCTAGGACATCTAATCGGAGGGTCGAGATTCTCCACCCACATTTAGGTGGACCACCGTTCTTATACAAGCGCCAATCCAGACCACTCATTATTCACAGGCAAGACCTCAAGCCCCACACATCCATGCACATCGACCAAAGCCCCATCCATAAACCATGCATGTACACCATATACAACACCCCGTTACATGTCATAACAAGAACCCCAAACTCTCAACACCCATCAAACACAAGGCCTTTTATGTCGCGGCCGACAGTGGAGTGGGCTGACTCTCATCGGGCTTAGCTTCGGAATCCTTACCTCCATCCTTATTAGCAACCACCTTAGCTATGGGAACATCATGGTTGATGATGGCACCATGCTCTATATCGCCATCTATGCATGAGCTACATCTCATCTCCATCCATCCAACACAGTCATACGTGCTCTCTAGACCCACAAGCCGGCCTCCACAAATGCGACCCAGAAGGCAAGCTAAAGCAGAGAAAATTGCTATCACAGAGATAACAGCAAAGAAAGGGCCGACTGACCCACCATGAGAAGGCCCGTTAGAAACAGCCTCAGGGTACATAGCCCCTGGTTGCTGTTGATCAAGGGGCACTGCCGTAGCCATTATGCTCACATCAAAATTTGAAACAAGTGCTTCCTATGAAGCACAAGTCACTGGAATTAAAAGGAAAAATGTGCCATAAAACAATGCATGCTTTTTATCATAGTGGGGTGGCCAGCCTGGTGGTGGCTTGAGTGGGAAACAACAATGCAAGACCAAAAAAAAGAAGAAAAAAAAAAAAGGAAACAAAAAGAACGTCATTGCCACAGAAAAAAAGAAAGGCAAAAGTATGAAAGAGTAGCAGCTGCTCTTTATACCTTTTGACTTTTATATTTTTGGAAAGAGATATTCTTGTAGCATTACAAATGTCTAGGGGACTTAAAATGGAAGTCTATCATTGCCTAAAGAACCATCTCTGGGCTACTGATATTGGGGTGTTCAGGAATGGAGCATAGAGGTTGATGTATGGGTTCACTGTTCGACTTATCTTGGCCCAAGCACTCTGATGATAGCCTGCGGTTACTGGGGCATGGTACATGAACTTTAGTATCTGTATTGAGAGAGAAAGGAAGTAGAATTAGCTGAGTAATGTCAATTACCATAAGATTACCCATTACTATATATCCGAGGAACCCCACTAAAATTTCAGAGGAATATTGACACTTCAATAATAGCAAAGTCACGAATATATAGATGCATACATGCAAGCACAAACACATGACACGCCCAAGTGCCCATGCACATAAAAACATACATATATGCATGAATATACATCTCTAAACAAAACACACTTTTAAAATGGCCCCGAAGTGTTGGACCTCAAATATCCCAGCCTCAGTGGCACCTTAGATTTCAGGTGGGGATAGTTCGCATAATTTGCAAAGGGAAAATCTAAATATACATTTATAATATTGTAAACATTTTACTTAGATTGAGCAGCTTAACATACATTTAGTGCTCTACAATTATGCTGATGTCTGCACCAAAATGTAGATAAGCCCAGCCAAATCATCCCCGTGTACTTTATCTTTTTTTCCCCCCCCTTCAAAGTGCATCTCTATCCTTATCGTCTCAAAACTCTCTTGGCAAATTATGCAGTATATCCCCATACAAAGGCATTAGAGCACTAAAGGCTAGTGGCGTTTTATATCCAAAATTGAAGCATTTTAACAGCATATTCCTTAAAAGGAATATCCTATCGAAAGCCACAAAGACACAAGCATATATATAATAATCCCCCACACACATGCACACATGGGCATGCACACACACAAACAGAGAGAGAGAGAGAAAGAGAGAGAATGAGAGAGAGAGAGAGAGAGACCTGCCAGTACATGAAGGTATGTAAGATGTTGCGTTGCCAACTGCAAATTACAAACAAAAAATTAGGTTCCAAGTAACCTGAATTATATACTAAAAGGATAGGGTAATAGAAGTTACTGACGAGAAAAGAGCAAAGATTAACAAGAAGCCAAGTCCAATCTCAGCATTTGAACTTAGGATATTGAGGGTGGTAGTATTCGTCTCGACCCACAAACAAACATCATCCAAGTATCTCCTGTTCAAGTGCAATAAGTTTGACGTTCAAGCATTAGTACATAAGACAAGTTACAACCAATATACAAGCCAGGCATGGAAAAGTATGACTTGACATATCTCTTTCAGTGAATATGTTTCTTTCTTCTTCTTCTTTTTCGAATCTGGTGTATAAGTTTCTTTTAGATCAAATATTTCATCTGTTCTCAAGCAGTTCCCACCAAACTCAAACCTCAGATGTAAAAGAAAAGCCAAAAGTTGCTTCCCAATTTTGCATGGACATGGGTTCATGTGTCAGTGTATGACACAAGTACATGATGTCAGATTGCTTATGCCATGAAGAAGAGGACTCTCAAACATGGCTACATTAAGAAGAGAACCAAATCCAACAATGTTTTACCAATATTCCATTTCATAATGAGGCACAAGAGATATCCAGTTATACCTTAATTGGCTGAATTCACAGATACTATGGAAGTTCATGTGTCTACTCAAAACAGAAAAGATTTTAAGTCTTTAAAAATGGTTAGTCAACAAAAAAAATCCTAACAAATTTGCATCTGTATTTGCGCTGGTACGTGTCCAACATGGGAAAGGCACCCAACAGAAGAGTCCATATCAAACAGTTGCTCCACAACATCAAAAGGCTCACTAGCAGATCAATATTTATCTCAATAGTTTTATTTGAACAAAGAAATAACAGTAATCAAAGCTTGTCGAATGGGCCGAACCAGCAGGACCAGTTGAGCCATGCTGCCCAATCACACTGGTCTGGTAACATTTTACTTTTGTTAAATTTTTCTTTCTGTTTTAGCTTTGTAAGACCCAATCTGACCAGCGGGACCAGACCAGTTTTAATTGATCCGATCCCTCCCCAATTCTACCTCTAGTCCAGTCTCGATCAATACACTCTCATATAGGCACCTTGAGGCCTTGGACGGTATCCAGTTTGTAACTAACACTATATGCAACAACATAAAATTGACAACTTGTCGATTTCCACCTTGATGGTAGATTATGCACAGAAAATGCAACATGTGAGCACATGCATGAGCATGCGTGCACGTCGCACACAAGCGAGTGCACACGCGCGCACACACTGTTGAACATCAGTAAATCTATATACCAGAAGGGGTTCATAACATAACAAGAATCCTACGATGCAAGGCATAGGGTGCCCAGTCAAGCTAGCTGCCTCACAAGTACCCTTTGATCCATCAAACAAATGACCTAAGACAATAAGCCAAACAAATGACCTCAGACAAATTGGCCAATCTTCCCTTCCTGACTCCCTAAGTTGTAACCTGCTGACTTAGAATTAGAAACTTTTCCCAGTAACAGGCGAAACCACCCAATACATCTCAAAAAGAGCATGCAACTGGTTTGCTTTTCTCCCCAATGATCCAAAATTTCCAGACAAATTGCTTGCATGCAAAAAGTTACAGGCAATGATAGCAACTCTAAATTTGTGGAAAAATATAACTTATTGCAATCAGCAGGTAAAGCATCATCAGAAAGAAATGTCCAAAAGCACACGTGGACAGGTTTTGCTTTCTTTTTGAAGGTTAGGACATTAAACCCATTATTTTCTTACCTATAGAAGGTGGCACGACTGAAGTTCCGCCGTAAGAACTTTGCAACATGCTCAAGTGACCGGCAAATAAGAGGTATCATGGCAACTGCTTACAAAGCAAAACAGGTATACATTACTGGCTCACAACAAAAGTGTTCAATCTAATGTAGGAAAGTCAAAATACAAGACTTGTTATTGATCTCACATTTGACGTGTGTTTGAGATGAAACAAAGATGAGGGAGTAGAGAAGGTAGATAAAATCCTTGCAAGAAATCATGGATTGGAACCAAATTTGAATGGCCTGCAGATTCCATGCTCTTGGTTTCTAGGAAAGGGAAAACAGACAAAAATCACATATAAGAATCACTAGCACCAATAAAAATTTTTAGAAAACATATTAGAAACATGAAAAAAAAGATTATCAAGAGGAAAATAAGAAAGCAAATACAGGCAAAAAGAGGAGTTAGTGTATGAAAATACCCCATATTGAGTGTACAAAGAATATGCGCAAGCAACTGCAGTTCCCAAAAAGGACACTCGATATGCTTTATTTGAGAGGTTTCTGGATAGAACTGGAAGGATTGCGAGTAGTGCCACAACAAGAACCTGTCAAGAGAACACCTTACAATAAGTGATAGCACGTGATTGAGAAAGCTTTAAACTTTACGGAGTTACACCAGCTCTCGCGAAGTTTAAGCTATATACCAAATACCTAATCTAAGAAAAGAAATTCAACAACAAACTTCTCAAAACCCCAGGATTGTGATCGGAGTTGCCCAACAAAGATCGATCCAGTGAGCGAGTAGGGTCTATGACCCATGCCCTCACCCAATTCCCACCCTTTTCTTACTTTTAATTAATTTATTATCATTTTGCCCGATTCCAGTGGATCCTCCGGATACAGACTGTAACAAGTACAATCAGCTGATCCAGTTTTTAAACACAGCAGCAAACAATCCCAAGCGAGAAGCGAGCAACGAACATTGAGCATGAAAAATTGGTTCATAGCAGACATGAAACACACTGACAGACGTAGTGGTTTACAGCAGAACATGAAACACAGTAACAGCCACACCAACCACACATAAGCATGTAAAATATTTGGGGGAAAATTTGGAAAGAATGGCCACGTCACCTTAGGTCGTCACCTTAGGTCATCGCTCACCTGACACTAGAGATAGGATTGCAGTGTAAGAGAAGTAAGGACATTACTGGAGCAGTTTGGTTGCAAAATTATGAGGGATGGCTGGAAAGGTACAAAAAAAACACAACCTTCTATTTCATGCTTCCCGGCCAAAGGAATATATAACTAGATGGGAGTGGAAGTTTCGACATGGTGAGCTTCATGTTATTTTATTCATAAAATGATTGAATAAGGCAGAGAACATGCAGACAACTTTATAAAAATAATGCCCTTAACTACAAAAAATACACACCAGGCGCTCGTTAACTAATAAAAAATAAATGTCTCGCATCAGTTGGATAATGATACCTTGAAAAGCCTGGCAGAGGAAGTGACATGAATAAAAGACTCAAGCAATGCTAACAGCTTCCCACACCATGCATAAGACATAAAGTGAAGACCTCAACCCCTTAGATGCCACAGAGATGTTATATGCAGGTCCAAGACCAATAAGAACAAGTTTTTAATACATCAAAGCTTATTCTTTATTTTCAAAAAAAGAGTGCAGCAAGTAAAAAAAATCAAAATTTTAACCTGAGAGAAGGTTCCAACCTGTAGCGATCAATGATGGTAGATCTGCTAGAGAACAGAGCACACAGTGACCTATATCGATTGAGCAATGTGTTAGATTCACAGAAGATCCCAGATACCAGACTTGGGCCCTAAGCAGAAGCCAAACCCTCTTGTAAACCATGCCCTTCCACACTAAATAGGGGGCATTGTTCATGGCCATTGGTTTATGCATGACGGCTACAGTAAGATGCTTTTATACTCTTGAGGTAATAAAGTAGAACGTGCCAAGAGATGCTTGGAAGAGCATAGCAAGAGGAAGCATTATTCTCATAAGAACAAGCAGAAGGCATCTTCAGCTTCCAAGAGCCTGATTCTTGTAAGGCAAAAGTTTTGAGGGGTGGATACCCACTTGTCCAAAAGCACAGAGAAAATGTGCTAGAAGAAAGAGGGATTAGTCTGTATCCTTCTTTAGAAAGCAGACTATATGGCTAGACCACTAGGACGTCTTTTAAGATTTCAATTAAGTGTTTCGTGTGTCTACCCAGAGCTGGTCCACAAAGCTATCAGTGATGCCAATGAAAAGGTCATGAGATAGACCTACCAGTCACCAAGGAAGAAAAATCAAAAGTAAACATAAAGTAGTTGGTTCATGATCATATGACTCCTAGGAGACTACTGGTTGAATTTCGTTTTTGAGGGAAATTGAATATATTGTATAAGATTTTTAAATGGATATGTTTTAGGGGGCTAGCACTAGACAAAAAAAGCTGCCAGTCAGAAAAAAATTAGGCATTTAGAACATTGAGGGGTCTGAGGGGAATCTGAGGGAAGAGTCCCCTGGGAAGAGGAGGGTTCAAAGAGCGAGGGGAGTTGGTGAGAGGAAAATGGGAGGGAGGAAAGAAAGGGAAAAGCGTTGTACTAGTTGAATTTCCAAAACACCAAAATATTACACAAAGCATGGTGTCATGGTAGACGACTCGAAGGTGTGGCAGTATCCTATTAAGTATTTAACCATGTGCAGGTGAACAGCAGAGGCATCATAGTTGAAGAGGCAAGGATACACAAATACACTAAACTACTCTTAACCTCATATGGCCTACACCACCATTAAAAAAAATGCAACTTTGTAGCTACAATCTAAAAGTTAGACTAATGATAATGAACAAAGAATAACATGTTGAAGGAAAACATGGGCATTGACACTTTCTTATAAATTAAGGGTGCGGTATGTATAGAGCCAAGGCTCTAAACAATCAAAGTAAAGTGCACCTTCAATAATGTCGTGAAATGTGGTTTTCACTACTGGAAATCTTTGTGATAGCCTTAAAATATATTTTCATCTTTAATTATAAAATTTAAAGCTTCAAAAATAGTGTAGATCGAGTAGATCTATGAAAACTTGAAAATCTTGAAAAGTGACAGTCCAAAATCTATTAAAAGATGCACTATTTCCAAAACTTGAAATCTATTTTTTTCTCATGTCCATGCATCTTGATATCGAGATGATCAATTTGAGGACATTTGGCCATCAAAACAACCTCTTCTAGTGAAATTTTTGAGGTGGGCTCTAATTTGATTATTTAAAGCCTCGGCTCTATACAAACTTTTTATATAAATAAATAGACATGAACTTTACTGATGATTACGTCAATCAAAATATAGAGCGACTTTCTCGTCTGAATTGGGTCCATAAATACTCAATATGATGATAAAAAGTGCTCACAAATTTTATTTTTACACAGTAACTTTGCATTACCCAGACATTGATGGAAAATTGAACGGATTGTCGATCCACCCGTAGTGAACCAGTAGGTGCATTTGTTTGTGAAGATGCTCCAGAGCTTGACCCTGAACTAGGCCCTACAAATGAACAAAAGAAAGGGAATTAACAGAAAAAAAGCTAGATGGTTCTATGATCAATTAATAATAATGAAGCATTGTCTCTTACAGATCAACAGCAGTAACACCTAGCAACTATTATTTACCAGAGGTCCGGTGCCTAGCTGGTTCATTTGCAGGCATTGATGTGGTTGAAGTTGATGACCTTGTTGACTGTGAAGAACCGGTTGAACACATTGGCTCCACTTCAAGATCAGGATCCTACAAAGAAACATTAAAATCAGTTACATTTTTATCCACAGAATCGCAAATGCAAAAACAAAAGAAATAAACTAAATATTCAAGCTACAAAAGAACGAATGAATGAAAACTCACAAAAATGCAAGGATACTATTTCCAACCATTGATCACTGACAAACCTATGATAAAGCCAAACGCAGTTGTGCATCTAAGCCATTCAAATTACTTGGCATTTAACTTTCAACTTTCAAGGTTCTCTACATAGACAGCTGAGTCAATTATGAGTCACATACATTACTTACAACATCAAATTTCCGTCCGTTCGCGTCTTTGTATGATACTGATGTTCTGTAGATGTTGGTAGAAGGTGCAATGGGTTACTTGGCAATAACTTTTAATGCTCTTAATGTATCAAGACATTTCATTTTATCCTTTCTCTTTGCATAATGGTGATGTTTTATTAAGATGCAGATATAAGGAGGAAGAGGTATATTAAGCAGTGCATCCACATTAGTTGGCAACATTTTCCTCTTTTTTTTTTTTTTTCTTTTTTGGATATGTACTTGGAAACTTTAATTTTTAAGACCCACAATTCAATACAAGCAATGAATTAGTAGTTAAACAATTAAAAACAATCAGGGTTCTTGGTGTGAGATGCTAAATAACTCAAAAAGTCCCATGAACCATCAACAAGGATCAGCATTTCATCCTTTGGCATCTAGGGGTGATTTTTAGGTAAATGTGGACACAAATGGGTGCCATGGAACCCTTAGGGGCAATAATTGAAGTGGAATACCTATTCAAGAATTTAAGGAAAAGATCAATTATTTGACATTGCTAGTTTTTGGATGAAGGTAAACACAATGGAAAATTGGATGGATAACATCACAAACTGTGATAAAGCTTGCCCTGTAACCATGATTGCCAGCTTGACCCCATTTCAATCTCATAATCAATGTTCTTCAACCCCAAGGTGATAAAATAGAAATGCTAATGATTCTAGCACGCACCGAACTAGAAAAGTACTACGCATTTTGGAATCCACTGACAAGGAATTATTTGCATAACATCAATTTTCCTATTCAATGCCTTTTAAAGAGCTACAAGAAACACATATTAAGTCCAATATGGCACATTTTATCTTCTTTATTTTGTACAAACTCCTATAGTTTGTAAAAACTCCCAAATCCATCCTGTAATTAGGTCATCCCATCACAGGAACCACCAAATTCCTACATAATGCTCCATTACTTCCTAATACTCTGTTTACTTATACTCTTGCAGCAAATACTTCAGAATTTTTTGAATAAATTGACCATTGTCTTAATAAGAAAGTACGACCAAAATTGTATACAAAAGGCAGCCCCTTAAAAGAGTGCCCATAAAAAAAAACCGAGTTCAGGCCAAAAAATGCCTACATCGGAGATAGGAAAGAAACGGAGAGGTTGCAGGACTAAAGTTGCCCACAATCCCCGTGGTGGAGTTAAGGCTTGCTCCTCCTCATTAGCTCCTCTGAATATGTGTTGCCAAGTGACGTGCAAGGCGCTGCAAATGTCTGATCTCATAAAAAATATGGTGGAGCCTCTAGGGGCATGAGGCCACCCCCATGGCCCAAGAAATGATATTTCTGGAGTCGCCTTCAGCAACCAGGTCAGTGCTCCAGCTTGGGTCGAATCGTCGCCGCCCCTCTAGCAAGGCAAGTGCTCCGGCAGTAGTGGAGACTGTGAGGCCGATGGGAGAAGAGTAAGAGAGAAGGAGAGATCCCTCAGAATTTCTATATAAACACCCATTACCAGAGGGTCCTAGGCTGCCTAGAGAGCAACTATCAAAATTAAGCTTAGTTTGCCCCATGTCAGGAGACCTCCAAAGGGAAGAATAGGAAATTATTATGGGCCTGAGATTCAAAAGGGCCTGCCAATTGTGATGGAGGTGGGCAAAAGTGAAGTTCTTGAGCATGTTGTGATTTTTGGCCCAAAGGCCGCTAAAGTTCTGCTTTTGTCTATCAAACTATGAATTGAGGCTTTCTCAGCCCTGAAGATCCTGTTGTTCCTTTCGAACCCAATCGCCCACAACGTGGCAGTAATGGAGGCCCTCCATAGGAGGTTGCCAGATTTGGTCCAAGGGGTATGAAGGAAAGTCGAAAAGAGGTGAGAGATAGACTAGGTGGTGTGACCCATGTCCAATTGAAAAGTTGAAGCAAGCTGGTCCAAAGAGCTGAGGCTACTGGGCAATGGATGAAGAGGTGCATGTTAGTTTATTCGGCTTCTAAGAAAATGGCGCATCTGTTCGGTAAGGAAAGGCCCCTTCGCCGAAGTTGGTCAATTGTTAGTGCCCTTTCGTGAAGGGTGACCCAGTAGAAGAGTTGAATCTTAAGGGGGATAAAAGGGAACCAAGTCTTGGCCGGAATCGAGGGTAGGGAGAAGGGTGGGGGCAAAGTGAGAGCTGGATAGAAAGAGGCCACAGTGAAACTCCAGAAGGGGCAGGAGACCAGACAATCTTATCTTCCCCAGAGGGCAGGAGAAAAAGAGTGTGTAGGATAGCAGAGTGGTAAAAATTTCTCCATTTCATTCTCTGCGAGGGGTCTTCTAAATTCACAATTCCAGGTTCTGGTAGGTCCAGAGTAAGGAAAATTATCAGCCACAGCCAAGAGTGGAATACGGGAGACCACCTGTCCAAGTATCTGACCAAAATAGCAACCTGTTGACCCTCCTACGATGAGAGTGGACAAGATTGAGGAAGGGAATGCGACTGTGGAGGAGCGACCTCCAAAAACCCGAGACACTGCCAGTGGTCCGATACAAGGGAAGCCAAGCATGGTCCCCATGGCAATATCTGCGGTGAATCACCTCTCTCCAAAGGTGGTTGGGTTGGGTGGCATAACACCACCACCATTTGCCCAACAGGGCAATATTGCAAGGTCTTAAGTGACAAATCCCGAGACCACCATGTGCTTTGGGGAAGCACACCTTAGCCCACGAGATAAGGTGGAATCTATGGCCCCTTTCTCCCAACCACAAAAATCCCCCCATTAGCTTTTCCAGTCTAGCAATGACTTCAGATAGCATATGGAATAGGGACATGAGGAATAACGGAACGTTAGAGAGAGAGGAATATCCCTTTTCCAACGCACAAGTTTCCTTTCGAATTTTTCAATAATTGGGCTCCAATGGCTCTGTCTCGGCACATCAAGGCACAAGAAAAGACCAAGGTAGGGGAAGGGAATTCACCAGCCCCGCACCCCCAGAGGTCGGCAAGCTTTGAATTGAGAAATATCAATGGCAATTTTTTTTTTGATAAACGTTGACATTTGTATTTCTTAATGGAAAAGAGTACAAGTTGGAGGTTAGTCTGAGAGTGCCCTCTAGGCGGGACTCATCGGTAAAAAAGAATAGGTCGAAGGACCCTATACAAAAAATGGGGTTATAGTATTGTCCCCTTAAAAGTTTACAATGGGTTCACAAAAAACCTGGCCCGAGAAATGTCAATGCCAATTCCCATCGTCTTTGATTTTTTTCATATTAACCTAAAGCCAGAGGCTAGCTCGAAGCATTGGAAATAGAGGAGGCAATCGACTTGTTGAGGGGAGGCATCGCAGAACAAGAGCGTATCATCGGCATATAGAAGGTGTGAAATGGTGGGACCCGATCTACTAATGTGGAAACCAATGAGGTAACCTGCTTGGTAAACTCGAAAGATGGAGGCACTAAAGACCTCAGCCAATACCGCAAAGAGTGTCAGACGGTCACCCTGACATAGGCCTCTTGAGGCCTTGAAATATCCTTAAGGGCCATTAATGAGTACTGAGAAGGATGGGTTGGATATGCAACCCTAGATCCACTTCCTCCATACAAGTCCAAAGCCCATCCTGGAAAGAGTCTCGTCAATGATTTTTCAGTTTACATAGTCATAAGATTTTTCTCAGTCGAGCTTAATTACGAGGCTTGGGATTTTGGAAAGGTGGCGGGAGTGGATGCCTTCATGGGCAATGAGGACCCCATCAAGGATCTGGAGTTCCTTCACAAAGATCCCCTGAGTTGGAGAGATAATCCAATCAAGAACAGCCCTTAGACAAAATTTTGTTGGAGCTATTAATCAAGCTGATGGGCCAAAAATCCTTCAGTTCTTCCGCTCCCTCAACCTTGGGTATGAGTGTTATAAAGGTAGCGTTCATGGCTTTATGGATAATCCCACGGGTATGGAACTCCTTAAAGAATGCCATGATATCGGGTCTCAAAGTTCCCCAGAAATGCTTAACGAGAGTAATAGGGTAGCCATCTGGTCCAAGGGCACGATCGGAGCTAAGGTCATTGATAGCGCCTAAAATCTTTTCGTCTGAGAATGGCTGCTCTACAGAGGCAGCAACAGCAGGAGGCAGGGTGGAGAAGGAGAGATATGCCATGGAAGGTCTAGGGCACTGAGGAATAGAAAAGAGGTGGGAGAAGTACTCAATTGCTGCCTGGTCTATAAGGTGAGGTGGTCAAGAATGTGTTCCCCCAATTTCAGATGCGTGATGAAGGTCTCACACCTACGACAATTTGAGATTTTGTGAAAGTTGGCAGTGTTCAGGTCTCCAAGTCTGAACCATTTGACTTTGGCTCTTTGGGACCAGTATATCTCCTATTTGTGGAGAAGAAGGTGGTAATCAAGCTTTGCTTTGGCCCAGAGCTCCAACTCAAAAGGGAAATGGGAATGGGATTCCTCTGTGGAGCCCCACAAGTGGATGGACTAAAGCAATTCGGGAGCAGAAATTGCCGGGTAATTGGGAGCTCCAGGAATCCAGGAAGAATTTGAGGAGTTGAAGCTACTTTTGTAATTTAAACCCAGCCCAACCGTGGACCAGGGTGGAGAAGGATTTCCATTGAGATCAAACCAAGGAAGGGAAATTGGCCTCTTCTAGCCAGGCCATCTCAAATTGAAAAGGCTTAGGCCCTCGGATGACAATTGTTAAGTAGAATAGGGCGATGGACTGATGTGGGCTTAGGAGAACAAGAGAATGGGTACCACGGAAGGTATGATCCCATTCAAGTGAAGTAAGAAATCTGTCAAGTTTAGAAAGGGTAAGGTTTGAGGAATGGCTGGACCAAGTGTATTCAGCCCCTTCAAGAGGGATATTGAGAAGGATATGAAATCTGAGAATTGAACCATGGCGGGGTGATTCTATCATTGGAGTTGCACTCATAAGACCACCTAGTGACATTGAAGTCACCCCATAGGCACCAGACAAGAGAAGGTAAAGGATCAACGGATTGGAGTTCTTGCAAAAAGTATTTTTGGGCACTATCGAAGTTCGGTCCATACACCACCATGCATTTCTAGAGAAGGCCATCCGAGATTCTGGAGAGGATGACCGTGGCGGAAAATAGACCTTGAGAGAGGTCACTAGGGAATGGATGGTTGGGTACCAGAGAACCCAAATGCCACCTGATACACCTTGGGCTTCAAGTGCAATCCATTGACAAGGCGGCAAGCCCCAAGTTTGCCGGATATGAGAAAGAGTGGGACAGAGAAGTTTAGTTTCCACTAGACCTAGAAGCAAGGTTAAATGCCTATAGTTAAAATCGTGGATAGAGTTCCGCTTGCGCAAGTGTCCCAATCCGTGGACACTCCAGACTAGGATCTTCATGATGAGAGAAGAGGGGAAAGGACTTGCCTACTTGAGCGCCTAGACTGTTGTCAAGGCGGGGGCTGGAAATAGGGGGATGGGCAGCGGATTCCCCTCTCTCATACTTGATTCCCCACTCTGAGAGTTCTCGGCTGCCTTTGGGACAAGCTACTACCGACTTACCTTTGGATTTCTTGGTATTCCTAGCATAGGTGTCTGCTCTAATAAAGGCTTCCAAGGCATCTCTTGGGCCGTCGAACTTGAATCCCATAACCTTGAGCACCTCTTGGACATTGCCTTGGGCGTCATCTAAATCTATTACAAAACTGGAATCCACAGATGCCACCAATAAGGATTGTGAAGAGTCCTCACTCAAGAAGGAATGTAAAGTACCCTCCTGGAACTTAGTAGGGCTATAGATCAAGAGTGGCGGGGGAAGGAGATCACCTCAAGGGATGTGGAATGAGGTTCACCCTGGTGGGGTAGGAGGAGGTGAGGATAGAGGTAAGGAGGGTGAGGATAGAAGTAAGAAGGCAGCCTAGTGAGAGAGGGAAATAGAGCCAAAGGGGGAGAAGAGCGGGTCACGAGAAGGGCTGAGTTGGAGCATGTTGGAATTGCTTTACGAAAAATCCAAGCCTCACATTGTAGATTGGGTAAACCCCGATGAAGGAATTGAAAGATCCACTAAACGAAGGGGGGGGGGGAGGAGGGATGCTGGGAGCAGCAACAAGGGGTATAAAGGGCAGGAGGGAGAAAGGCGGAGTATCCAGGGGATGAAGGTAAGGAAGATGTAGCAATGATGGGAGGTATAAGACAAGGGGGGCAAGAAGAAGAAGGGAGGGAGGTGGGAAGCAGGGGAAGTGAGCTTGCTAGAGGAGGCCCAACCAACAGAGGGGAGTGGTGAGGAGCCATAGAGTGAGAGGTTGGGGGGGCGGGGTTGGGATGGCGAGAGGGGGTGAGACTGATGAAGGATGGGGCAATGAAGAACAAAGGGGCAGCGGTGGAGAGGGATTGGGTTAGCTCCCAAAGAAGGAGTAGATATCAAGAGTGAAGAAGAGGGAAGGCTGGAGGTAGGAGCCACAGACGGTGCAATTTGGGCCACTGGATAAGTAGCCTCGGGATTAAGCCAGGGAAGTAGATTCGTGTTGACGAAGGGGATGACAGTTGGAGGAAGAACTGGATCAGGGGTCAACAATGAGGAGGGAAGGATCTGGGATTAGGGGCATCGGACGGCTCAAGATAAGCTGTGGGAAGAGTGACATCAGAAGCATGTGAGGGGACAAGGTCATATGGAGGGAACCGGGGGAGGAGTACTTGAGGGATGGGGAGCCAACTGTCAGCCGTAGTGGATTTAAAATTGGGGTAGCCTCATGGTGAGAAGGTGCGACCTTGGCTGTCCACAAAGGAAGGGGCAAGAAAAAAAGGTGGGAGGCATGTTGGGCAAGAATAGATGGATTCGCTTCGTGAGGGGGATGCCTCAACCCTGGCTGCATGGTAGTCGATCACGCGGTCTTGTAGTGGCGTGCAAGAAAGAACAAGGTGGGTGAGAGAGGTCTTGACAACTGTCTATGCTGAGATAGAGGATGAAGGTTGATGCGCTGGAGGTCCCCTCACCCTTGAGAAAGTAGAACCGCCCAACTGAGTCGTATGATTCTTGGATCAACGGTTACGATGGTTTTACTGTCGGCACTTGCGAGTGATCGTAGTCCAACCTTTCTGGACTACCGGATGATGGCGAACCGGTGGCGTAGAGATGAGAACTTCGTGCTCCAAGACATGGCAGGAGGAGGTGGGAGAGGCACAAGAACAAGCCACTGAGACTCTAAAAAATAGCCCATCAACTTCAAGACAGAGAGAAAAGAGGATGAGTGAAGGGATGAGGGTTTCGACCAAGAGTGGGATAGAACCAAGGGGTAAAGAGCTAGACGATTTCCAATGGACGAAGATGAAGGCCCCGCAGGAATCTCCAATCCGTTTGAATGTATCGACATGCCAGGGTTAGAGGGGGATGTGGAAAAGCTTCAGCCAAATTCCCTATGACTTGGCAGAGCGCATTTCCTTGTTCCAATATTGCAAAGAGATCGATGCTCCTTTAAACTGAGGGTTAGGGCATTGACCCATGCTGTGGAGGCAGTCCTCAAAAGGCAAGGAGAAGAGGAAGCCGCTTGACGACAATTTACAGCAAATGAGGTTAGTAACACCCCGAACCTCTCTGCCCATTTTTCAATTGCAAGGTATAACTGACCACAAGCTCATGAAAAATCTAAATGCAGTCTTTCCTTTCATCCTGAAACAATGCCACCGGTCTTCCAACAAGTGCAATAAATGCATATACTATATAGTTAACAATATAATATCAAATCTAAAGGAAAACATTCATCACATCATAATGGAGAATTATTCATGTTGATTAACAGTTATTTGATAGCAGGGTAGCTTCCTCACCAACGCAGCTAGACAAGAAAGCAGTAAAATCTATCCATCATTAGTGGCTTCTACCTTCTATTATGTAATCATGTAAGCATCTAAGAATCAAAGTGAAGTCACAATGTGGATAATATTGCACTATAGCAAATTGGGATAGTAGAAATCTAGTCAAACTTTATACAAAAAAAGAAAAGGCGGAACTATAAAGGAAAATTAAGAAAGAATAATGAGAGTGTCATAAGAAATAGAAGAAAAAAAAATGCATACGAGCTAGCTGTTAATAAATTGCAAAAAAAGGAAACCCACAATTTAAGGAAATGAAAACAGTAAGAAGATAAGAAAATCAAAATACATCGAACTAATATAGTTCAATCAATTACACCAAACATATCAAATTATTTAGCACATAAAAAGCATTGTATCTATATAAAAATGTCTCTATGAGTTGATGACATGGTGAATAAAATAAAACAAATCAAACAATTTTGTACAGAAAGTCATTTTTGTGTAACAATCTTTCTGTGAATCATACATATGAATGAACAATGACTACCTATGACATATGACATCTAAATACGATACATTCATTTCATCTAGTTTTACTAATGATATAAGAAAAATACCAAATTAGAATGAGCTCTCTGCTCAAATATAAGCCCAAGATAGAACATAATTCACCCAATCCAAATAACAAATCAATCCTCTTCGCATCCATAGACAAACTTCCCATTAAAGAGTCCACAGTCAACTCTAGTCCAACATTAGCACGTGACAATACACCAAGAACAAAGAGAACCAGAGGAATTGGGATGTGAACAAGTTCGCAATTAACAAGCACACAGTCAATTGTATTCCGACACTATAAATTCAATACCATGCCAAAAAGACACAGAACCAAGGGTTGAAGCTTACAAGGTATCTCTGATAAAACTTTTGCTTGAAATGCTTTATCACGTCCGAGCGAGAAGCCATGTTAGGTGGGATCAGGATATTGGACCAGTAATCCGCCCATCTGGGATCATTATCATAATCATAAGCGGAAGCAGCATTCTTCTTTAGACGCTGAGTATCCTCCGCCATTGCTGTCAAAAAATCCTAAATCCTAAGAAGAAAACCCTAAATCCTACCCGTGAAGTCCCAAAAACCTAATTATCAATCAGAAATCGATCTTAACCCTAGCTCATCCAAACCTAATATATCAAAAACATAAAATTCCTACAATTAACACCAAAATGCGCAATTATACATCAGATTCCGTCTCAGAGATCGAAGAGACCCCAACTTCCTCCCTTCGAGCCACTGCAAAACCCGATTTATGAGTCAAATGGGTATTTGGTATTTCTTGCAATTCCATAGGTTAATCCAATGGTTTAAAAAACAGATCGGTGACCCAGATCGGGCTTCCAAAAAACCGATCCGGATCGGTGAATCGGCGATCCGGATCGGAAATCGGTTGAATCGATCAGAATAAAGCTTAAAAAAAATTCGAAAAATTTATTAAAATTCATTATAAATATTACTTTTTAGGAATTTAATAAAAAATGAGGGTACTCCATTAAGAATTTTCATGTTTTTGAATGAATATGCGAATATTTATATGTTCTTTCCCTGCATGAACCGCCATTCAGCATTTAATTTACAGTATTTCGTGCTCATCCCTACACTGTTGCTGTTGGGACTCGATATGTGAATAATATGGCTAGGATAGGGTGGCCTCAGAATCATCATCTCTCTCATTTTCTCTTTGAATAATATGGATTAAAAAAAAATAACAAATTTTCAAAAAAATCGATCATGGATTAAAAAAAAAATCACAAATTTTCAAAAAATTTTATCATGGATTACAAAAAAAAATTCGATCATGGATTAAAAAAAAAAAATCACAAATTTTCAAAAAATTTAATCATGGATTACATAAAATTCGATCATGGATTACATAAAATTCGATCATGGATTACATAAAATTTGATCATGGATTACAAAAAAAAACAAACAAAAAAAAACAAAAAATTCAATCGTGGATTACAAAAAAAGAAAAAAACAGTTCGATCATGGATTACAAAAAATTCAATCATGGATTACAAAAAACTCTATCATGGGTTACAAAAAAAGCAAAAAACAAAAAATTCAATCATGGATTACAAAAAAAAAAACAAACATTTCGATCATGGATTACAAAAAAAAAACAAACATTTCGATCATGTATTACAAAACATTCGATCATGGATTACAAAAAATTCTATCATGGGTTACAAAAAAAAAAACAAAAAACAAAAAAATCGATCATGGATTACAAGAAAAGAAAACAAACATTTCGATCATGGATTACAAAAAATTCTATTATGGGTTACAAAAAACCAAAAAAATTCGATCATGGATTACAAAAAAACAAAAACAATTCGATCATGGATTACAAAAAAATCGATCAAGTATTACAAAAAAATCTATCATGGATTACAAAAAAAAAAAAAAAAAAAAAAAAATCCGTACGGACTCGCCGATTCCGTACAGTGAATCGGCGATTCACTGTACAGAATCGTCCCGTTCTCTCTAGAACCAGACGATTTCCGATTTTTTAGACGATCCGGTCCCCTTTCACGATTTCCGAGTCGAACCGGGCGAGTCCGGTTCGACTCGGCGTTTTTTAAAACGCTGGGTTAATCCAATGGTTTAAAAACCGGATCGGTGACCCGGATCGGGCTTTCCAAAAACCGATCCGGATTGGCTAATCGGCAATCCGGATCGGCGAATCGGCGATCCGAATCGGAATCGGGTGAATCGGTCATAATAAAGCTTCAAAAAAATCCGAAAAAATTATTAAAATTCATTATAAATATTTTTTTTTAGGAATTCAATAAAAAATGAGGGTACTCCATTAAGAATTTTCATGTTTTTGAATGAATATGCGAATATTGATATGTTCTTCCCCTACATGAACTGCCATTCAACATTTAATTTACATCACACAAAAGGATAAACATAGAATTATTATGGAATAAGTATATCAACATACATGGACTACAATAAAGCATAAAATTAGTAACATACGATCTAAAAATAAAATGATAGACGACGTTGTTGTTCTTCTTGGTCACGCTGGTGCCATTGATTGAATTCGTTTGACAATTCATTGATTCGATCTAAAAACGAATCATCGATATTAGCGGGCGTCTGACTATTCCCAAATCCCTGAGTGTTAATGTTTTGTTGTGTTCCCAATCCAAAATCCCCGAAGCTTGTCCATCCTTCATGCTCACCTGCACTGTCGTGCTCATCCCTACACTGTTGCTGTTGGGACTCGATATGTGAATAATATGGCTGGGATAGGGTGGCCTCAGAATCATCATCTCTCTCATTTTCTCTTAGACCCCCTTCCCACTCTCCCTCATTAGGTGCAATATCACCGACATATTGTGGATACATTGGCTGGCTGCTTCCTCTTTCATGCCGCTCATCACTTTCTTCAATATCTTCATCACCGATAGCCTCAAGGAACGCTCTCTTGTGCAACACTGGCTCCTCCTCTTCTACTACCCATCGGTCTGCTGTGTCTGTGACAAATATTGTGTCTAAGTCTATCGGCCCATAGTCTTCAAGCTTCCTTTTTATTTGTCGCTCTCTGAGGTTTAAATTATAATGAACGTAGACTAGTTTATGAAGCTTCTCAGAAGCGAGTCGATTCCTCCTAGTAGTGTGCAACCATTGGAACGTACTCCAGTTGCGCTCACAGCCAGCAGCAGAACATGTCTGGGAGAGTACCTTGATTGCTATCCTCTTTAGGTGAGGTGCATCAGTACCATATATCTCCCACCATTCAGCTGGATTAAAATGTAAAAAGCATTGTAAGGGCAAGAACAATTCATAAGATTAAATATATGAATAAACAAAATATTAGCGAGGGGATAACCTGGATCCATCATAGTTCGAGAATTTCTGGCAAGTCTAGTTCCGAAGGATCCTATAGCATCCCTATACATAGCAAGCTAAAACAAATATATTACGTTTTAGTACATTATTCCTCACAAATATAACAACTCAATGAAGTTCTTACCCAAACATTAAATAATACCTCTTGTATTGCTGCTACTTGGTTTCGATGGCTTCTCTCCAACCTTGCAATAATGTATCTGACCCCTTCCATAATCTTGTGGGGTTGTTCAGGTGTCAAATAGAAAAATTTTGGGTTGAAGTAGTAACCTAAAAAATATATAGGTAGAAAAATGTCATTTACAATTTCATAAAAAAATGATTTAAACTGAAACATTGTAATGATATAAATATATATTTACCAGCATAATGAATTGGACGTTCGAATTTGGTGTTCCACCTCTTTTCTATAATCTCGATCACTTTGCTAGCAAAATTACACTTCTCTTGATTTCGCCCTCTCAATACCTTCATAAAGGATACCCATGGTAGCTTTCTTATCAGCATCCACCATTCTTAACACCGTGACCAAAGGGGCAGTGGCCTCTACAACACTGGAACATCGAGACCAGAACAGCCTATTTGAGATTATGTTATCCACTTTTATACCGGTACTGGACTTCGAGAGGCGGTCATTTAACCACTCTTCACAAGTAAACAATCTCTTTAATGCACCTTCAGATTGTCGAATGGAATTCATAGCTAAGTAATCGGTCGCAAAGCGGGTTATGGCAGGCCTGATTATCTCTTTTTTCTTAGAGTGTTCTCTAAACAGAAATAATATTTTAGAGTGGTTGTATATAAATCTCGACACCAACCTTGCTTCATCAAGAGTCTCCTTCACAATTTTGATCTCACCGATTTCCTCTAACATAAGATCGATGCTGTGTGCAGCACACGGGGTCCATACTAGATGCTTCCTCTTATCCATCAACTTGCTGCCCGCAGAAAAACATGCACGCGCATTGTCCGTAATAAACTGGACTACATGCTTATCTCCCACCTCCTCCACTATCTGATCATATAGTCGTACGTAGAAGTTTGCATCCTTCTTCGTCCCTGATACGTCTTTGCTAGACAAAAAAGCTGTACCTTTTGGGGAACAGGCCAAGAAGTTTAAAAACTCCTTTTTGCTAACTTTATTCAACCAACCATCACTCATGAGAGTAATTCCTGTCCTTGGCCAACTCTGTTTATATTCTTCAATCCACTTTTTAACTTCCTCTACCTCTTCATCTAATATTCGCCCACTGAGCTCATATGCCGTCGAGGGTTTTACCCCGGGCCCGGCTCTTTGGATTGCACTAACCATAGGTGGAAAATATGGGCTATTGGCTGCATCAAAGGGAATCCCTTTATCGTAAAACCATTTACCAATATATCTCCCTAACATGTTTCTTGTACCTTTAACCATGCCTTTTAGGGTCATCTGTTGTGACTTAGGCTTTGAGAGAAATGGGTCTTTACGACCATGACCTGCAATACTGGCACTCCTAGGTAACTTAGAAACAATTTCGTCAACAACTGATTCTCCTTGATACATATTGCCACCAACCCCTCCATACATATTTGAGTTGGGCCCGCCATACATGCTCGAGCTGGACCCGCCATGCATATCTGAACTAGGCCCACCATGCATATCGGAGCTAGGCCCACTATGCATGTCTGAGCTAGACCCACCAGGCATTCTAAACCCACATTCCCTCTGATATTGTTCATGTAAACTCAATCTTGTGGCCGTGTCCAGCTCATTATTATATTGCTCTTCTAGGTCATAATTATATTGCTCTTCTGTATCATTCCTGCTTGATGGTGTATATAAACTAGCTATCTCCTCATTCATCCTATGTTTGGCAATTTTTTTACCTTTGCTAGCATTAAGAATTGCCACCATCTGTTTTTTTACATTAATAGGGACACTAGTGCATGCAGAAACTTCTCCCTTAACCCCTGCCAAGTGTTGCTTGAACCTATGTACCCAACTACTTATCACTCTTTGACAGTAATTACAAATAATTTTGTCTTTCTTGTTGGGATCAAGTCTGACCCCATGTTGCCATGCAGGGTCTTCTGTAGATCTTGACATGATTCAACTGTTTTAAGATGTAAAAAGTTTAAATTAACCTGACAGTTCAAAAAGAAAAATAATCACCATATGTAGTGATAATATGTTGCGGTAGTTCATGTAGTCATATTCGTTGTTATTTGTTATTGCAAAATACCTTTTTTGACAATAATATTTTCGTACATATCAATTACAAACATTTAGAATAATACAAAATGCAAGCTCCAAACATGGCTACGACTCAATTATCAAGAACATACATTTTTTGCATTAAAAAATTAATAATAAAAACAATTCTTCAAAGAGCCGGCTAACATCAGTCATTCCAACTAAAAAATCCATGAACAACAGATAAAAAAAATACAGTTTTGTATTGAAAATATAATAACATGCATTTTTTTGCATAAATAATCCATCAACATACAATTTTTTCAACAAAAACTTTAACAATAAAAATTTAAAATATGGTTTAATACCTCATGATAATTAAAACCTTGTCACGATTTTCACATCTTTTCGGAAAATCATCATTTTTCAAAAAATTCGATCATGGGAAAAAAAAAAAAAAATTACAGCAAACTCAAACAATAAAAATTAAAAATTGGGTTTAAATGTTTAATACATCATGATAATCAAAACTTTATCACGATTTTCACATCTTTTCGAAAAATCATCATTTTTCAAAAAATTCGATCATGGATAAAAAGAAATAAAAAAAAAAAGTACAGCAAATTTTCAAAAAATTCGATCATGGATTAAAAAAAAAAATTAACAAATTTTCAAAAAGTTCGATCATGGATTAAAAAAAAAAAAATCATAAATTTTCTAAAAAATCGATCATAGATTACAAAAAATTCGATCATGGATTACAAAAAATTCGATAATGGATTACATAAAATTCGATCATGGATTACATAAAATTCGATCATGGATTACATAAAGTTCGATCATGGATTACAAAAAAAAAAAAAAAACATAAAAAAACAAAAAATTCGATCGTGGATACAAGAACAGAAAAAAACAATTCGATCATGGATTACAAAAAATTCAATCATGGGTTACAAAAACAAAAAAAAAAACAAAAAATTCGATCATGGATTACAAGTAAAAAAAACAAACATTTCGATCATGGATTACAAAAAAGTCGATCATGGATTACAGAAAATTCTATCATGGATTACAAAAAATTCGATCATGGATTACATAAAATTCGATCATGGATTACAAAAACAAAAAAAACAAAAAACAAAAAATTCGATCGCGGATTACAAAAAAAGAAAAAAACATTTACATCATGGATAACAAAAAATTCAATCATAGATTACAAAAAACTCTATCATGGGTTACATAAAAAATAAAAAACAAAAAATTCGATCATGGATTACAAGAAAAACAAACATTTCGATCTTGGATTACAAAACATTCGATCATGGATTACAAAAAATTCTATCATGGGTTACAAAAATAAAAAATAAAAAATAAAATTCGATCATGGATTACAAGAAAAAAAAACAAACATTTCGATCATGGATTACAAAAAATTCGATCATGGATTACAAAAAATTCTATCATGGGCTACAAAAAAAAAAAAAAAAAAAAATTGTTCTTCACAGAGTCGTTTTACATAAGCGATTTTAACTCAAAAATTCACCTCTAAGTGAATAAATTACATCCAATTGAGTATATTTTCTGATAAACAACAATATAAGGAATCAAAAACCTAAATTTTTAACACATTATTTCTAATATATCATGAAAACAAAATCAAAAGGCGGAAAAAAAAAAAAAAAACAGCGGAATTTGATTCCGCAGACATCTCACTGTTCATATCAAATTTCTTGCTGTAATTGACCAGATTACGTAAAATTGAAAATTTTAAATCATACTAGACACAATAAAGATTAAAAACCCTAATTATTGAACTCATTTTGTTCAAAATATGCCGTGAAATAAATCAAATGGCGGAAAAAAAAAAAAAACCCAAAGTTCTTACCTGTTTTTGTGAACCGAAGCCTTCAATCTCCAAAAAACTCTGTTTTTCTCAACGATTATCACAAATTAGTAACAAAAGGTTTTGATTCACAGCTTTAAGATCAAAATGCCTACAAATTTTGAAAGATTCATGCCCTATTTGGCATGAAATTTCAGAAAAGGCGGAAACCCTAAACCCTGATTTTTTCGTGATCCAAAAACAACCAATTTTTCCACCATTTAATCCTTGGAAAAGCTGAATAAAGCTGTTTACAGCCTGCAAATCAGATCACATGCCAAAAAAAACAAAAAAAATGATCAAAAAATGACAAATTTGAAAGAATCCCGTGAAGAACACTGTGCAACCCGTGTTCTTCACGGACTCGCCGATTCCACACAGTGAATCGGCGAGTCACTGTGCGGAATCGTCCGGTTCTCTCTAGAACCGGACGATTCCCGATTTTTAAACCAATCCGATCCATTTTCGTGAATTCCGAGTCGAACCGGGCGAGTCCGGTTCGACTCAGCGATTTTTAAAACGCTAATGGTTAACCGTTAATCAGATTCGCTGAAGTAACTAAAGGGTGTCTCCGTAAAATGCGTGCATATTGGCGTACTTGAACCTTCGGAGAAAAGTCACAAAATTAATCACACTAGTTATTTAGAAGCAACGTTTTAAGACCAACTGACCCACCAATCTCGATAAGTAATCGGCAATTCCGATCTGGAATTAGATGTGGCAATCGAAACGCCGATCCGTCGATCTGAGGCGGGTTTGGATCGTGGTCCATGTTCTGGACATGGTGAGTTAAGTCCGAGTCCAAATGACTTGGACCCCGTCCCAAGTTGGATCAAGGTTTGGCATGAACCTCTGTCAGCTAGAATCGACTCAAGACCAACCCAGCCCAGTATAAAATATATCAAAGTACGTAATATTATGCACCAAATAATATATAAAATAAACTTTTTTTAAAAAAAATTTGTAGACGCAAGTCGGGACCTGGTCCTAGTCCAGATCCAGATCCATGTCCAGATTTGGGTAAAACCTAGTCAAACTCAACTCAAACAATTGCCACCCCTGTCAAGAATTGGCTAGACTCATAGTAATTTTGGAAAGGTAGCAATACCGGTCCGAATTCTTCTTAAATTCTTCTTTTATATTGCTTTCTTTTTTTTTGTTAAGTTTATCTAATATTTACTTAGGGCCTTATAATCCCTCCCATAAATCCCTATTTTGTTTTTATTTTTATTTTTATTTTTAATATTTTTTTGAATAGCCAAATTGACTAATCCATATTGATGATCCAGAGAGCCAACATTGATCTATAGGGTGGGCGATCCACCACACTGATGTGGGTTTTGAAACACAATTTAGAAGTGTAGTTTCATAAATAACTAAATAAAACGTAATTTGGAAGTAATGGAGCATGCAATAACAAATTAATATAACTTATTAGCAATTTATAATTAAATTACATATATTTCAGGTTAATAAAGAATTCAATTCCATGGAATTAAGGCCTATTTGGCATTTGTGTCCAAATTATAATACCATTGCCCAATTAATTTGGAGATCATTTTATGTAGCTACAATTGTATATTTTGAGAGAGCTAGTATTGTATATTTGCATTTCTCTATTTTAAATAATTAAGGAAATTAACATTCATATTTTTATTTCTTATTATTATAACAATCAATATGGGTAAGGTATCACATATATATGTCACGGGATTTAGAAGTATAACATTTGAATTTCGAGATCATTTTATGAGTATTAACATAGGGAAAAGGAGTTCAATAGCAGAAAGGGGGCAAAACAAGATATTTTTTTCTACCATTATTTTTCCAATTTAAAGTAATTTCAATAGATTGCATAGATTATTCTACCATACCTAACTTTTTTTTTTATCCTGTTTTCCTTCATTCTTTCTTTTGTAGTTTTGTTTCCCCTCTAACCTTTCCCATTACTAGGTTAACAAAGTTTTTTTTTTCTAATTTCATTGTAATTTGGGTTGTACTCTTACTATTGCAATCAATCATTTTTCCATGTCCTCTTTTTTTTTTTTTTTTTTGACAGAAATTCCACGATTGTATTGAGCTAAAACGAAATTACAGAATCAGAAACAATAGTTTCATAAAGGGAAGAACCTACTTTAGCAAGAGAATCTATCAACACATTGGTTTTCCTATAAACATGAACAAAGAAAAATGAATATGAGAGGTCCAAAATCTGAAGCATCAAATATTTGAGCTCCCAAGGCAGCTTTTGCTCCCTTTTACACCATTTAATGACATTAAGAAAATCCCCTTTAAGGATACAAGAACACCCCACATTCTTTTCCACAAAGATATGCAGACCATAGAAAAGAGCAAACAGTTATGCAAAATTAGCCGTACACATCCCAAATGGACCTGTGTACGTAAAGATCACGTTGCACATCTAATCTCTAAACACACCACCAAAGCCAGCTGGGCCTGGATTCCCTATCGAACTACCGTCAAAATTAAGCTTGTATACACCAAGGGTGGAGCCACCCATCTTCCTATAGGTCTACCTTTAAAGAAACCCATATGAAACAAATTATTTAAATTTCTTCTGACATCTACTTCTGATATGTCCTGACCAACATTAGTAACTGAAAGATATAACCAAATTGAGTGCATAACTCTCTCCAAGATTTTTCCCAAAGGCAAACATTTCCCCTAAAAAACTCACTTATTTCTCTCTTTCCAGATTTTCCATAGAATGATGCCTCTAGTAATTTACCAAATAACAATCCCGGTTCGTCGCAATCAACCGTAGAATTTTATAAGATGCCAACCACTGAAGGTGGCATTACAAATGCAATCCCAAGCTGGACAAAGAAAGTACTTCAGAGGCGAAGAGCAAAAAGACAATGAAGGAAGAGATAGTCGCCAGATTCCCCATCCACCTTACACAGGAGACAAATATTTGGCAGAATTTTTCCTCTCTTGATAAGACTATCTATTGTAAGCACATTATTTTGAACCGCCAGCCATAAAAAGCCTTGTACTTTGAGAGGAAGATGCTATTTCCAGATGTTGGTTGTCTTAGGCATATACCATCTCTATCTATCGTGGAAAAGCAATAGGTAAATGGACTTCACCGAATAAACTCCATTTTTATCAATCTTCCATACCACCTCATCCTCAGCATTAAGAGGGATATAGACTTCCTCCAATAACCTTAGTAAACCAGAGAGTTGAGAGAAAAGAGAGTCAGAGATTCTATTATATGAAAGATTAATATTCCACACAACTTGGTCGCCCCTACGGACAAAACTATCTGAAACAATAGTATTGGGGTTGGCCATCCCCTGGAAAACCAAAAGAAAGAGTATATGAAAGATTAATATTCCATGTCCTCTTCTTGTTATTGTGTTTTTGTTGCTTCTTTTACTTGATTTTATGATTTTTTTGATGGATTGTGTTTTTCTTGATTTTACAGTAATGAAAACAATTAGATAAAAAAAAAAAGTTGTGCTTCTTCCCAGCTATGTAGGGTTCTTCCACAATAGCTACAGGCCCTGTGCTTCTTCCCAGTCTTGCGACCATGTGCTTCTTCTCTCTCCTCTATGGTACTCTTCTTCACCCTCTTCGAGTTCGCTCTCGGGTTCGGAAGTACACAATGCTTGAGCAAATGGCTTTAAACGGCTCAGGCATTTACAATAAAATAAAGATACCTGGCTCCCTATTCCAGGAGGTGAAGCAAGAGGGCTCGTACTGCAGCCTTGCAAACTATGCCTTTCTAGCGCATGCGTGCACGTGCGCACGTATATAGTATACGCACATGCAATATACGCACTCTTAATAGCAATTGTAGCAATATATAGCCATTTAATGACTTGATTGATTGGAATACCCTCAATCTCGCTCAGATGCCATTTAAAGGTTGTTAAAGTTCATATGTGTATCTCATTGCATAAACAGTATGGTTTATATAAAGCCGAGGCTCTAAACATAAAAGACAACAACTCCTCATATACAACTTTTTTTTTTTTTGGGAGGCAATTGTAGGAAAATGGTTAAAAGGGAATTCTCGGCAATGTATGGAACTAGGTAAAGAGAGAATTGCTAAAAACTGATGTTGAGATTTTGATGAAACCTTGTAACCGATAAGTAATCAGTGAAATGTTGCAAATTTGATTACTAGAAGGGATTGTGACTTTCTTGTAATAAAGCTAAATGGCCTTATAAAATACAATCATGTTTTTTAAAAGATTATACTTCCCACGTAACATTCTTGCATTCAATATAACATTCCTGTAATTTTTGTGGATCATAATTAATTTGTCCACTGAAATATAGTGTAATTATTTAATTCTTTTGAAAACATTAGTTTTTAGTAACAATATATTTTGTTTTGGGTAACGTTACTGCAATTGTTGTGGCTCGTAATTACTTTGTCCATAGAAGAATGGTGTAATTATTTTACTCTTTTATAAACATTAGTTGTTAGTAACACTAAATTTTCTTTGGAAAAAAATTATAATAAGTGTAAGGCTTTAAACAATTAAATTAAGGCACACCTCAAAATTTTCACTAAAAGAGGTTATTTTGATGCCCAAATATCATCAAATTGATCTTCTCGACCTTAAGATGCATGGACATGAGCAAAAAAATAGATGTTAAGTTTTCAAATAGTACGTCTTGTAATGCATTATTTGAACCGTCAATTTTCAAGTTTGTATAGATCTTCTCGATCTATGCTATTTTTGAAGTTTTAAATTTTATAATAAAAGATAAAAATATATTTTAAGGCTCTCACATAGATTTTCAGTATTCAAACCACATTTCTCGATACTATTTAAAGGTGTACTTTACTTTAATTGTTTAGAGCCTCGGCTCTATACAAACCACACCCAATTTCTTTTTGGGAGTTGTGGGTAGTACTTTTTATAGATAATCCTGGGTAGTTCAACCGTAGAAAGCAAGCTTGATACATAGATTAATGTCAATCGCTAACCACTTAAGCCGTGCTCCACTCCATAATAGCATAAACATTAGGTCGTACCCCCTATACTATGTACCTTTTAAAATTTAGGGGCCATTTGGGTACGTGGAAATCTATTACGTGACAATAGATTATAATGAAATATGACATTTATACTGTTTGGGTACACTTTAAGGGGTCGTTTGGATACCTGGAAATATAGATACAACTTGGAAAATACATTGCTATTGTTTGGCTATGTCTGGAAGAAATAAGAAAAATGCATTACCATCCAAATATAAAAAATATAGTTATGTTTTGCTAACTTGATTAAACTTGGTTTCAACATGATAAGTCATTGGAATAATATGATTGGAATAACATGATTTTATTGTGATAAGCTTTATTTTTATTTATTTTTTATAGAAGTCATTCAAATGTCACTCTATATATAATTTCAAATAAGCAATAAATTTATGATACTAAAATCAAAATCTTCATAGTTTGGTAATTGCAATAGAAAATTTTGAAGCATTCGATGAGACTAAAGAGGTATCTTATTTCAATTGAGCTTTTTACTAATCTCTTATGAGGATTATGTTATGTAAAATTTTTATTATGATTGTGTTGTGTAATTTCTCATCGATTATCAATTATTATTTTTATTATTTTTGTTTTTATACGAGAGTTCATGGCAGGTTACAACTCAAATTGGGGATAGGATGTAGAAATTTTTTATTACGATTGCAGTAGAAAATTGTCCTTATACACCTGTTCAAATCAATTTAGATTCCCCTTTTCATATCTCTTGCTTTCACTTTCTACTTACCTTAATAATTATTCAATACAATGTATACGAAGTGTTTTTTTAAGTACGGGCATAGGGCAGAGAGATGTACATGAAACATTTCCAAAGATTACTCGTAATAGATTTTTCACCCTTCACTTTTAGGGAAATCGGTAATGTCTTTCTATTTCCTTACTATTAGGGGACATTTGGTACGTGGAAATCTATTACATGGATATACTTCAAAGAGAAAAATATTGTTTTAAGAGCGGGGGTAGGGTTGAGAGATGCATGTGTGTAACAATCCTAAAATTTTTTTTTTTAAAAAAAAAAAAAAAGAAGAAGAAGAAGAAGGAATTAAGTTTTCTATTTGGTATGTAAGGTAACTTTTGCATACACTACTTTCATTTGCTCCTGTAAATCACAATCCCTGTTAAGTTGATTTTATATGCTTTCTTTCCCTAGAAAAGATCCTTCATTCACATCGAGTCTCTGAAGAAAGTACCAATGTTTTTATGTGGGATGGAACTGATGCTTCCCCAATTTTGGAGTTAAAGTAAGTGACTTCATTATCTTGAAAAATAATCTGTTCTTTTTAAAAATGAAATGAAATAATTATTTTTGCTTATTATTATGAATTTTAGGCGCGATAAATTTTCTGCGCAAGCTACTTCATTATTTTGAAAAATAATCTTTTTAAGAAAATTGTGATATTTTATCTATGTTAGAAATTTTAAATGCTGTAAATTCTTAAAAATAAATTTATTTATTTTTCTTGTCTATTGTTAGAGAAAATTTTAGATACTGTAAAATTATTAGAAATAAATATGATATTTCTGCTTTTAGTAAAATTGTGAGATTTCTTTTTACTGTTTTTGAATATTTAGACATTGTAAATTTCATGTGCAAATGACTGCCTTATTATCTGAAAGCTGATATTTTTGTAATTGATTATAGCATTGTCGGTGAAATATTTATTTGCGAATTGACATCCCATAAATTGTGATGATTTCGTATTCTTGAATTTCTATAAGAGTTTTTCTATACAAAATAGATTGGCAATTATGCTAGAATGTCTTTACGAACTGCTACCTTTCTAAATTTGAGCCCAAAATACTTGACTGGTTATTTTTGAAATGTTATTGAAAGTGACTGTTATTAATGGTTTCAGTGAAATTCCTATTGATAATTTCAGTAATATGTTGAGTACATGATATTGCTGCTTTTGAATGTTTAAAGATATTTAAAAATACTTTAAGTATGCAAGTGGACTCATCCGGTTTGTCGGTGCGGTATAAGTGGACCTATCCAGTACGCCGATAGGGATTAAATGGACTCATCCGGTACGCCAGTGAGGTATAAGTGGATCTGCATGGATTAAGTGGACCAATCTGGGATGCCGATCGGGATTAAGTGGACCCATTAGGACACTGATGGGGTATATAGGTGACCTACTTGGGACTTCAGTAGGGTATTTTGTGAAATCCTTTGAATTATGCACTGCCGTTAAAATGTTATATGCATTTCAATTATTTGGATTATACTTAATTATGCATTTATTGAAAGTGAAACTGTTGATGCATTTCTGTTAATAGACTTCCTTTTTGAAAATATTGATATCTTTCAATCATGATTATTTTTAAGATTATGATGATCACTTACAGAGTAGCCAAACTCATCAAACTATGGTAAACTTTTTTTTTCAGGATAACTGCGGTTTCATTTTGAGTGCTCGTCAGGATCAACTTTGAAAGATATTGTAGTTGTGCTTAAACTTTATTTTGTTACTTTGTAAGAATTCGCCACTGTAAATTTGTCCTATCCAGCAATGTATACATGTTTTGACTGTCACATCTACTGTTACATCTCACAAATATCAGTATTGCAAATTCTTGGGGTGTGACAATGTGAAAGATTTCCAAAGATTACCCGTCAACCTCATAATAGATTTTTCACCCTGATTTCGTTTTCCATTTCCTTACTATTAGGGGACGTTTGGTACATGAAAATCTATTACCTGGGTACACTTTAATAGTAAGAAAATAGAAAGACATTACCCGATATTTTTTCAAAAATCATTAAATCGATTATGCGTCGTGAAGGGTGAAAAATCTATTACGAGGTTAACCGGTAATCGTTGGAAATCTTTGGCGTGCGTCGCTATGCCTAGCCTCATTTAAAAAAACATAATTTTGAAAATCTTTGGCGTGTATCTCTATGCCCTAGCCTCATTTAACAAAACATTTCCCTCTATCAAGTTCGCTTAAAAAAGACATTTCCCTCTCTCAAGTATACACTGAAACTAGGGGATATAAAAAGGTGAATCTAAATTGATTTGAACAAGTGTACGTAGACAATTTCAACTACAATCATAATAAAAAATTTCTATATCCTTCTATCCCCAATTTGAGTTGTAGCCCTCATCTCACTCTCATATAAAAACAAAATTTTTTAATAACAGGTAATTGACAGTAAGGGGAAATTTAAATTGATTTGAACCACCGTAGAACTTGATGAGGGATAATTTTCTACTGCAATCATAATAAAAAAATTTCTACCTCTCTCTATCCCCACTTTGGGTTGTAGCCTGAGCTCTTCGTATAAAAGCAAAAATAATAAAAATAATAATCGATAATCGATGAGAAATTACATAATACAATCATAATAAAAAATTTCACACAATATAATTAATTGAAATAAGATACCTCTTTAGTCTCCTCCAATACATCAAAATTTTCTACTGCAATTACCAAACCTTGTAGTTTACTAATCAAACTTCTTCCCATTGTTTAACTTGTATCATGAAGATTTTGATTTTGGTATCATAAATTTATTGCTTATTTGAAATTATATGTAGAGTAACATTTGAATGACTTCTATAAAAAATAAATAAAAATAAAGCTTATCACAATAAAATCATGTTATTCCAATCATATTATTCCAATAACTTATCATGTTGAAACCAAAAGTTTAATCAAGTTAGCCAAACATAACCATATTTTTTATATTTGGATGGTTATGTATTTCTCATATTTCTTCTAGACATAGCCAAACAATAGCAATGTATTTCCCAAGTTATATTTAAATACTACCCAAACAGTGACAATCCATTTGCAGGTAATGTATTACGCCTGTAATATATTTCATAGACAATATATTTCCAGGTATCCAAACGGCCCCTTAGTGCAAGTGCCTTCTATCCTAAAATAAAAGAAATAAGGAAATTGCTAAAAAAAAATGATGATATACTATTTTCATGTTTTGATGAAACATTGTCACCCGCAAGGATTCATGTACTTCCAACTTTTACTATTCTTTTTGGGGGGTTCAGCATTGCGAAATCTATGGCTTTTGGATATGAGATTGTTTACAAAGAGACTATCTATCTTTTGTCCGTGGATATCACAATTATTCCCACTCATTAGATGTCAAATTAGATAGGTTGGTCTAAGTCACAAAGTTTGAGAATTTTCTTGTGAGACGTTGTGTCTATTTCATGACACTCTTACAACCACCCATTTGAAATTTAAGGGACAAGAATGATTGTGACCTCTATGTACAAAAGATAAATGGTCTCATTGTAGTCAATCCCTTTGAATATTTGAGCTTTTGTGCAACATTATAATTACTCACAGTTTTTCTTGGAAAAACATTTGTGCTAATTATTATATATCATACTTAATTTTTGAAATTAGTCAGTATATTGAAGTTATCCAATTCTTATATAATCATATTATGAACTATAGTATTAGTATTTATAATTATATAATTATCGTTGTGATTATGGGTTATATTAAGGTACTCATACATTTGAATATTTCTTTAATGTATTCAACAATTTTAAAAATTTCATATAAAGAGGGTGCCTTACACAAACCTTATCTTTCCATTTTAACACCTACAATATTGTTGGTACGTCCTCATGACCTCCTCAAAAATATTTAATTTTTTATCAAATTACCCTTATTTAGGGTTGGGAATCCTTAACCCATATGGGTTCCGTACCCTAAACAAGAAAGGGCACTTTAATGCTTTGACCTACCTACAATTTTTAGGCATTTCTTTTAGTAACTTGAAACCCTCGTTGAACTTGTACTGAGCCTCTTAAGCATGTCATATTATTAAAATGCCCGGCTTGATCAAAGTTCTAAATCCTCACGCAGGCCATTTGAACACTATTGAGGAGATATATGAGAAGAATGAAAATTAAAAAATACACACTCTAATGTGCACAGAGATAGTTCTCGACCCTATTAGTGATCATGTAATGACCTCTTAAATGATACTTCTCCGAAAGGAAAGGTATACAACAACATTATTTAGAAAGGACAAAGTCACTCTTGCCCATGTCAAAATATGTGGCTCGAGATGTGCCATTGATTGTGCTCAAGATTAATTTTATAAACTTTGTAACATGTACCAAGATCTGAAATTTCATATATAAGGGCCACTCATAGTGATATTGACTTCCTTTCACGTGAGCTGAATGGGTTTTTATATAGAAGCCTATTTAAAATAGGTTGCAGCTTCTATAAAACTTGGGCCTTATGAAAACAAAAGTAAAGCCTCGCTTTGAAACCTCGTCAACAAAACACTTTAGGCATGGCAAATAAATTTGTAGCTAATAAAATAGTACAGATTTTGCGGATATGTGGGCACTTGAAAATAGACAGCCTAAATAATGTATTATAATATTCATTATTTTTAAGACTTGAAATCCTCTTTTTTTTTGAAAAAAAAAAAAACTTAATGGACAAGATCAATATGATAGATTTGAACGTTTGGCATTGCCAAATTTGCAATTTTTCATGAATTTCGAGGTTAGTGGTCCATCCAAACATGGCCTTGTTAATTGATGTTTCCCTTTCTGCTCTGTTTTGTTGGAGTGTGGTTTATTTCTACTTTCTATTGATAATTATTGTGACCTGCCCTCCCCACTAGAGCTCAAGCCCAATTCCTAAGAAATCAAAATTTCCTTTGGGACAATGTCATGTCTCCACACTATTTTATGTTTAATTTTTTTCTATAAATTATTTTGACACCAAATTTTGGACATCCATTCCTCTATTAAAATCGCACTAAGGAAAGTATTAAAAAAATATTTTCAATAAAATAAAATGACCAAATACCCCTGAAAGTTTCAAAGGGTATTTTGGTTATTATATTTTATCGAAAAATTATTTTTAATATTTTTTATAGGTGCGCCCCAATGAAAAGATGGCACGTACCAAATTTCATATCCATACAATTTGTATAAAAAAATAAAAATAAAATACTTTGAGACGTCGGATCTAAGATCAAACGGTGAGTGGCTCTCTTGATCAAAATTGGATGGCTGGATAGTAAGAGGAGGATAGAACTTCTATATTGTAGGAGAAGCATAGAAACCTTTCCCTTTTTTGAAATGTCAGAGGTACTTGTTAAAAATATGATAAAAAATAACCAAATTGCTCCCATTCAGTATTGGAAACCTTGAACAATAGGGAGAGTTTTGGTCATTTAGCCCACTTGAGTGAAACGAGAAAGTAACAAATATAACCTAGTTATTCAAAGCTAGCAACATGGAACATTTAAAAAATTGAGTTGTGTCTTGCTTAACCCAACAAATCAATTTATTTTTGTTATTTGTCGACTCAATGTTACCAACCATGAACAACTAAATATATTTTTATCATTTAACTTGGGCCACTTAAATCAGGCTACATTATCAAAAGGGAAAAGTTTATATAGAACCGAAGCTCTAAACAACCAGATTTAGAGCTTACCCTAAAAATTTCACTAGAAGAGATTGATTTGATGCTATAATATCCTCAAATTGATAATCTCAACATCAAGATGTATGGACATGATAAAAAAATGGATTTCAAGTTTTAGAAATAGTGTATTTTGTAATGCATTTTTTTACCGTCAATTTTCAATATTTTCAAGTTGTCATAGATTGTTGATCTACACTATTTTTTAAGCTTTAAACTTTATAAATAAAGATGAAAATATATTTTAAGGCTATCACAAAGATTTCTAGTGTTGAAACCATATTTCTCAATACTATTTAAAAGTAGGCTGTAATTTGATTGTTTAGAGCCTAGGCTCTATACAAACCGCACCCTTATCAAAATGCTCTCATTCGCTCAAAATTATCGATCCCATGAGTAATTTAGTCATTTGCTATATTATCTTAAGAGGTAATGAAACTTAATAGCAACACTCTTTACTTAAATACATGATTTCGCTCCTGGAATAATTTTGTAAAATACTTTCAGCTTAAAAAGAGAATAATGAGTTGACATTCTAGGCTAGATAAACTATGTTATTCGCTTATTGACCTGGTTTCTATGCGGCCAAGCCCGCATTTGTAGAAATGCAGGCCTAACTAAATATATTTTTTCGATGGATTTTTGGACTTAATTTTTAAGGACTTGTAATCTCTAACATGGAGATCATGTATATGAAAAAAATAAGTAACTTTTAAAAACTACAAATAGTAATTTTAGTAAAAAAACATTTGGACCGTTACTTCCATTGTTTTTAGATGGAACACCTACTTGCATCCATCTTTAAGATGGATGCTTTACATTTTTAAGACCGCATATGTAGTTATACGGTTCAACCCGCATAAAACAATTTTCCTTCCTTTATTCCTATGTTCGAAAAAGTATAATACCCATAATCACTTAAAGTTTAAAGTAGTGCCCCCAAAAATTTGATATTACTAAAATACCTTTGCAATTACTTGCTCACATTGATGGAATCAGCTGCAAAAGCTTGGAATTGGTCAAAATAGGGTGATAATATTCACAAGGCAGAGTCCCTCCTAATAGTTGGCCACACATTCCAAACTTTTTCTCCAGGTCCAAGATGTCCTCATTTTGATTGATCACCTTATCAAAGCACAAAAACCTTCCCTTAGCTTTATAGTCCATCTTCTCATAGATGTGAACATGAGCTTTAGCAACTTTAGTGACTTCTATGGTAGCCAGCAGTCCTCTCTCCAGCATGTGTCTCCCACCTGTATTTTCACACTTAAATGTAAAAGGTTGTATACAATAAAATTATTTACCTTTAGTATATGGAGATCACAATTAATTTTAGTTATATGATGTGAAATCCGATAGCTTAGATGTGTCACAAAATTTGAAAAAAATTCTTTTGAACTTTGAACTTGGTCAATAGCATAAATGCAACCACCCTATTTCACATGAAATTGTCAAGATTAGTTGTGACCACCTTGTACCAAAGAAAAATGGCCTTATTATATATTATCCTAAATATAATCATGGAATAGTTTTTGTTGGGTTCATATGGCCTTTAAAAGCCTTATGAGTGCTTGTAAAATGAAATGATATAATGGAACACAAACTCAGTGGGAGTGTGGTCCCTCATGGACCATACTAAGCAAATGATAGTTTGCTGATACTGATCTGTGCTTAACGATCCAGGCCAGTCAGTTGGGAAAAACCCATGTTATCTGAGCATGAAGAACAAACGGATGAGGGTTTATGGGTTAGCCCTTGATGAGGTTGGAGAACATGCCTGGATGAGTGAGCTGAGGGACTGTGTGACCCTTGTATGTGATGGTGGCCTACAGAGACAAAGGTCAAAACCTCATTCATGTACCATCACACGGCATGCATATCGATAGATCATTCGGGAAAGCCAGAAATCTATCTTTTAAGGTGAAGCGTATGCATGTGTGAGAGATACCCTTATGTACCATTGAAGCTATGGTCGCATCAGGTCTAGGTGACCTTGACTCGTCTTTAAGAGAGGACATGAAATCCACAGACTGGGATTGCGATCCCTTGGCTCATCGGTCGGACTTTGATGACCTACTAATGAGCCCCTGCTTGGACTGTGGGTCATGAAAAATACTGGGTCGGTCTGATAAAGCAAGTGTGGTCTGTAGTCTATAATTGAAGGTGGAGTACCCCATGATTGTTGATTCTTAAACCATGTGGATCATTTTCCCATCAAATTAATTTAATTGTGTTTGTTTTATGGTGAAAATTATTTTAAGATTATTATTTGAATTTTTATGAACCCCTGGATATTTTATTTATAATTTTTGGATTTATAAAACTAAAAATATTGATTTTACAATTGTTTAAATATTTAAATAATATTCTAAAATATTTTTATTAATTTTAAATATATAAAAATATCATGGGGGCCCATTGTACACATGGGCTCGCCATATTTTTAGAAGGTGGGCCCATGAGTGCCTCCCTTATCCTCTTTCCTATTTTTTGGTGATATGGCATGTAGCCATATGGTTGGAAGATATTAACTAAATATTGACTTGATATATCTTTGAAAGATTTTGTGGAAAGATTAAGTAGACTTATGCTATTTTATGGTATGCACAATATTTGATTAGATTTAATTTATTTTAATTCTATTGATGAGAAAATGGTTTAGGAAAAGGGGATAATGGTTCATGCACCTTCCATAATATTGATGACCCATCTATGGAATGCATGACTCAGATCTCTCACCCCACAAGTCACCATTGATCGACGGTCTATGTTCAATCTCACAAAAAGAGGCAAGCCAAAGAAAACCCTAAGAAACCCTAATATTATTCAAAACCTATAAAAATGGATTGTCTCTACCAAAAAATCTCTACACCTTATCTTTATATTTATCTCTCTTAAGAAAGTTTCTCTCTCTCATGTTTGATCTCTCTCTCCCACATTGTAAAAGAATCTAAGGGTTTAGGTTATAGAGTTATTCTCTCTCCTATCTCTTATGGATTTATGTTTTAGGGCTTAGCAAAAAGAGAATCTATCTCTCTCAAACTAGGTTGCTAAGAGAATTCAATTAGGGTTTGAGTTTATGATCAAAGGAGTTCATGTTCCATTGGTGTGACTTGACCGAAATTTGCTTTTCCAGTTCGAGATTGAAGCTGGACCGTTGATCCCGCGCCATCAGATGGTGGTGACTTTGTGTGGGGTGTAATAAGCCCGATTGAGGTAATCTCCGATACTCTTCATTTTGTTTCTAGCAATCTTATCTTTTATTCTCAAGCATAGTGCATAGTTGTTTTAATGACATCAAGTTGTTAAGATATTTGTTTTATTGTTATATTGATTTTATTTTGAAATTTATCTTATTATAATAAAGACTACATATAAGTGATCTTTTGTCAAAAGAAAGGGGTGAAGAAAAAAAAAAAAGTATTCCCTGAAAAGAGATCACATAGGTCTTTCTTTCAGTTTTTTCACACACAAAACGTGTACATAAAAAGACGAACTTTTGACACCCAATTTTTGAAAGCGCAAAATTTTATGACTAGGGTCATTTTCTCCATTTGTCTATTTAGAGGTGGTAAACACTACGCAATGCCTATAGGCAAAAATGAACAGTGATTTTGCCTATGCTTATCACCGTCTAAAGTTCATCGCACGGTCACAGTTGTTCGGTAATGTTTCAATTTT